>NW_026879672.1:0-27641 GCF_032173495.1 Musca vetustissima | reverse complement strand
TAAGAAAAGTAATTTTGTTAGGACAAAATTAAAAAAAATGTAAATGAAAAAAGACAGACTTGTGGATATATACAATAGCATTAAATGGGATCTATAATATATGGCTTGGTAAAGGGGTTACAGTAAAGGGTTCAATAATAACGACATTTTTCCCAGGCTCGGGAAGTTGTGTAGGGTAACATTTGGTCGGTAACGTCCGCCTATTATTCTCCGTTTGCCATGAATTTGAACTTAACCACACTCCCTTGTAGCTCGAAGCTACGTCTGTGTCGTATGGTGATCTCATGGGCAGTCTCATTCTTCGCCTCTTCAACAAAATAAAATCCACTCTGTCTTTCATGCTAGCAGGGTGCTAGCTATGTAAGAACAATTGACAGAGGGCACTTGAGCTTCTGAGCGGTATCAGAGTTTTACATGAAGAGACAATTCTTGTGTCAGAATTGCTGATCGAGGGTAGCCCTTGCTATTTTTTTTTGGGTGATATATAGTAGGCTGTAAAAGTGGGTAAAATAGGATGATGCAGGTTTCTTACGTTTTTCTTGATTTGGGGTCCCCTTAAGCCGCTTTCACGGCATTCTGTGCACAACGTACTGAAGTTACTAAAACATATCGTGCGTCAAGTTTTGTTGAAATCGGTTCAGATTTAGATATAGCTCCCATATATAGTTTCATCTCATTTTCAGTAACTCACACACCAAAGCACCAAAGATTTGCTCGAAAATTGGCATAGCGTACTGAATTGAGTCAAGAATGATGTGCTATGTTTCGTGAAAACCGGTTCAGATTTAGATATATCTCCCAATTGTGCACTAACGGCCTGAAGTTTGTCCGATTGGCATACAATTTTTGCAAGTGTCGTTGAAATGGGTTCAGATATAGCCCCACTCATATAGTTTCGTCCGATTTTAGTTAAATGGTGTACCAAACTCCTAATGTTGGTCCGATTGACACGACGATGACTTTATTGAGTTTTGAAATTGGAAATTGGTGCAGATGTTGACATAGCTTCCATACATATTTCGAACCGGAGTCTGATTGAGATTAAATTTTGAATAGTGCATGCCGTGTAGCGTGTATCAAGTATGCTAAAAATCGATTTACATAAATTTATCCCATTGTACGAAAACGACTCTAAATCTGCCCGAATGAAGTGAAATTTAGTATAGATTGCAGAAAGGCATTTGTATGGATTGATGTTAGTCGGTCACATATTTAAATTCGTCACATATTTAAATTCGTTCAATTTCCCTCGAGCGAACATTGACATGAAATTGTTAGTATACAGAATATAGAATATACTCAAAGTGGTGAAGGGTATCCCATAGTTGGCCCAGTTCGACTTTACTACTTTCCTTACTGTTTTTTTTTCTGCAATTACTTGTATAAAATTAAGAAATAAATATGATGACATTATTTCTTCGAACCAAAAACAATTTTGTTGTTTGTATGCCTGGAGCGGTATATTATCTAGAGTAACGTCTCTTTCACAGTAACCCGACAGAAAATTCCACCTATGGGAACGTTTAACGCTTATCACTTTGAAGCACATTGTTTAGGGAGTGATGTCAATAAAGTAGTTCATCAGTCAACATTAATCGTCCATCAACGCTTCGGGTAATATTGTAAATATTCATTAAGTAAGTAAGCTTCAATTTGACAATATCTTAATTATGATTAATCAATTATCATTACGCCGTCAGGCGTTTACATTCTCATAAAAAGTTTCCCATCACAATTTGCAAAATTCCCAATTATGGAGAATATACCATTTATATTTCAGTGCGGTAGAGCAACAATATATCTGTTAAAAACGGGAATTTTATTTCACTACTTCTACTGCAAATAATGATATTACAACTAATGTGCCCCTTGAGCTTTAAAAACAAAAACAGAACAATTTATTGAATTTAATATTCAATAATATCAATTGCTGCCATTATTATCGAGTTAATTAATATTCTGATAAAACAAAGTTGCTGTACAACAACAAAGGCAAAAGCAATGAAAACCGGTAGATAGGCATAAAATGTAATTAATTTCTTATTTGTTGTTAGCATGTTTTCTGCACATTATCAGATAAACCGTCCAGTTAAATTTCGAATGAATAATATACGAATGTATGTGCTGTGTATCTCAAATGTAAGTATGTTGTATATAACTACTAATTCGAAATAAGACCTAATACATAATATTATATTCTTATTCAACAAAAAAAGATTTCAGCGACAGTTCAATAAATTTTTCTCATATGGGCAATATTGCCAATTTTTTGATATTCCATTTTCAAAAAATCAGCTTTTTGTTTTTGTGGCACATCGATGATTTTTGGTACACATATAGAGAAAAATGTTCTGACTCCGAAACCGTTCGCGATCAAATTTTTGGTTGATGCGCGCAAAAGTTATCGAGGTTTTAATTTTGGGCATAAGAAAAAAATCTTAAAATTACGCCGTTAATTATATTGACCAAAAACGTTGATATATATCTTCCTCCGTAAAATAAGAATATGAATATATTATAATAATCTCGAAAAAGTTGCACACCTTCGCGAAATATGAGAAAAATAATAAAAATATAGGAGATTACGTCAATATTTTCATTATATTAATGACATACACACACCTAAGAATTAATTTAAAAATATCTACATAATCAAAACCACATGATGAATCAAATGATATCAAAATCACACAAGTTTGTGTAGCGGTTTGTAAATTACAGCGACAACAAAACAAGATATAGAGGAAAAATATTTGTTGTTGGTTCGAAGAAAATAATGTCATCATATTTTGTTTTTTAATTTTATACAAGAAATTTCATAAAAAATTTCGGGGTTATTCTGCTATTTTACCCGAATTTCGCCGAAAAATCTTCTATATATATATAAAAGAGCTTAGTGTTAAGTGAGTGAGTGAGTGACTGACTGACAGATCATCGCCCAGACGAAACGGCTAAAGCTAGAAGCTTGAAATTTTGCGTGTGGGTTGGTGTTGGTGTGTAGGCGTGAGATAAGGCTGGGTTTTTGGAAATTCGAACTAGAAGGGTACGAAAAGTACTAAAATGTACCAAATATGGTACCCTTTGTATTAGGCGAACGGGAAGAGCTAGAATTCTGAAATTTGGAATGTGGGTCACTGATGTAAAGTTAGGAAGATGTACAAAAGCGTTTTTGGAAATTCGTACTAGAACGGTACGAAAAGTACTAAAAAGTACTAAATGTGATACCATTTGTATTTGGCGAACCGGTTTACTAATGTGTACTAAATTTGGTACAATTTAAATTGTGGGTGAACCGATAGAGTTGGAATCATAAATCTTGGATTTAGGATCAGTCTGGGGGTGAAAGTTTGGGTTAAGTGGGACGTTTTGGAAATTCGTACTACTGTGTACTAAATTTGGTACAATTTGAATTGTGAGTGAACCGTAAGAGTTGTTATCCTGAAACTTGGATTTAGCATCTCTGTTTAGGGTAAGTAAGAAGTTTTCGAAATTCGTACCACTGTGTACTAAATATCGTACAATTTGAACTGTAGGTGAACCGATAGAGTTGGAATCCAGAAACTTGGATTTAGGATCACTGTGAGGGTGTAGGATTGGGGTCTGTAGGAAGTTTTGGAAATTCGTACTACAGTGTACTAAATTTGGTACAAATTGAATTGTGGATGAATCGATAGAGTTGGAATCTTGAAACGTTGATTTAGGATCACTGTGGGGGTGTAGAATTGGGGTATGTAGGAAGTTTTGGAAATTCGGACTACAGTGTACTAAATTTGGTACAAATTGAATTGTGGATGAACCGCTAGAGTTGGAATCCTGAAACTTGGATTTAGGATCACTGTGGGGGTGTAGAATTGGGGTATGTAGGAAGTTTTGGAAATTGGTACTACTATGTACTAAATTTGGTACAATTTGAATTGAGGGTGAACCGATAGAGTTGGAATCCTGAAACTTGGATATAGGATCACTGTGGGGGTGTAGGATTGGGGTCTGTAGGAAGTTTTGGAAATTCATAGTACTGTGTACTAAATTTGGTACAATTTGAATTGGGGGTGAACCGATAGAGTTGGAATCCTGAAACATGGATTTAGGATCACTGTGAGGGTGTAGGATTGGAGTCTGTAGGAAGTTTTGGAAATTCGTACTACAGTGTACTAAATTTGGTACAAATTGAATTGGGGATAAACCGATGGAGTTGGAATCCTGAAACTTGGATTTAGGATCACTGTGGGGGTGTAGGATTTGGGTATGTAGGAAGTTTTGGAAATTGGTACTACTATGTACTTAATTTGGTACAATTTGAATTGAGGGTGAACCGATAGAGTTGGAATCCTAAAACTTGGATTTAGGATCATTGTGGGGGTGTAGGATTGGGGTATGTAGGATGTTTTGGAAATTGGTACTACTGTGTACTAAATGTGGTACAATTTTAATTGTGGGCGAACAGATAGAGTTGGAATCCTGAAACTTGGTGTTAGGATCACTGTGGTGGTGTAGGATTGGGGTAAGTAGGAGGTTTTGGAAATTCGTACTACTGTGTACTAAATTTGGTACAATTTGAATTGTGAGTGAACCGATAGAGTTGTAATCCTGAAACTTGGATTTAGGGTCACCGTGGGGTTATAGGGTTAGGGTAAGTTGGAGGTTTTGGAAATTCATACTACTGTGTGCCAAATTTTGTACAATTTGGATTGTGAGTGAACCGATAGCGTTGGAATTCTGAAACTTGGAATTAGGATCTCTGTGAAGTGTAGGTTTGGGTTAAGTAGAAAGTTTTGGAAATTCATACTACAGTGTACAGTCATTATGGGGGTGTAGGATCGGGGTATGCAGGAAGTTTTGTTGGAAGTAGAAGGGTACGAAAAGTACTAAAATGTACCAAATATGGTACCCTTTTTATTAGCGAACGGGAAGAGCTAGAATTCTGAAATTTGGAATGTTGGTCACTGATGGAAAGTTAGAATGATGTGCAAAGGGTTTTTAGAAATTCGACCTATAAGTGTACTAAAGGTACTAAACTTTACTGAATTTATTTCCTGTTGTATATATATTGAACATATATAGCATGAATCTTGACATATGAAATGGAATACTGGTTGGGAAGTAGTGTTGATGTACGGAAATAAGTACATTCGTACTTATGTGTATAAAAAGTGTAAAATGGTACTAAATTTCGTACTATTTACATTCAGTTGAGTGTGTAGAGATGGAATCTTGATAATCGGAATTAGCTTTAAAAAATCGTACTTATTTGTACGAAAAGTACTAAATGGTACTAAATTTGGTGGAAGTTGGATTTAGGTGAACAGACAGAGCTGAAGTCTTCAAATTGGGAATTAAAATGACTGTTGGAATGTAGGACTGAGGTAGATTATGAAATTCGTACTTATTGGTACGAAAGGTACTATATGGTACTAAATTTAGTACAATTTGATTTTGCTTGAAAGGATAGAACTGAAAACCTGAAATTTGGAATTAAGATTTCCGTTGAAGATTGAGCTATAGAGACATCTTTGGAAACTCGTATTTATGTGTACGAAAAGTACTAAACGGCACTAGATGGATTTGGGTGAACGGAGAGAGCTGGAAACCCATAATTTGGACTAATGGTTGATGTTTGAATATAGAATTGAGATATGGAAGCATAGTACCTATGTGTACTAAATAGTAGTATATTTCGTACAACTTGATTATGTGTGAACGGATAGAGCTGGACTCCCGAATTTTTTAATTAAAATTACTGTTGGAGTGTAAGATTGACATAGTTTAGGAAATTGTTAATTATAGAAACAAAAAGTACAAAATGGGTCCGGAAATCTTACAAATGTGTGAACGATAGGGCTGTATTCTAGAATTTTGAATTAATATTACAGTTTGAGTGCAGAATTGAGATATGTCGGTAATTTTTTAAAATTCGTCATTATGTGTACTAAATGGTAAAAAATTGGTACAATTTTGATTCGAGTTAACGGATAGAGATAGTAAACGTAAATTTGTAATTAAAATTGCAAGATTAAGGAAGTATTGGAATTTCGTACTTATGCATACGAGAAGACCTAATTGGTACTAAATATGGTACAATTCGTTTTGTGTGAGCGGGAATCCTAATATTTGGACTTAAAAATAATTTGGAACAATTTGGACTTTGGTGGAAGTAAGATTAGGATTGATGGATTGATGTAGTTTTAGAAATTCTTACCTATGAGTATGAGAATTACTAAATGGTACTAAATTTGAAGCAATTTGGATTTGGTTGAATCTTGAGATTTGGAACTTAGATTACTGTTGAAGTGTAGTATTGAGCTATGGAGACAACTTTGGAAACTCGAATTTATGTGTACCAATAGTATAGAATAGAAAATTCACTAAACTTGGATAACGGAGAGAGCAGGAAACCTAAAATTTAGAATGTTGGTCATTGACAGAGAGTTAGAAAGAAGGACCAAAGGGTTTTTGGTACCAAATTTAGTGGAGGAGAAGTTCTAAATAGAATTACATGTGGAACCTGTACGTTTTTGCTAAAGTGTGGATTTCGGAAAATAGTGCTTATGTGTATGAAGAGTAATTAATGGTAATAAACTTGATATTAAATGTAGGAACAGAGGTGGAATTCAGAACTATAGTACAACTAATTATACGGTATTCACCATTTCCATATGAAATATTTTTTTATTCCCTTTCCGCATACGAAGTAGCGGGTACTTTGCTAGTTTACATATATAATAATCACTTTTTGTGTATAAGTATACGCCTTGCGGAATATATCAAGACCCTTCCGATAAATCTTGGGGTTCTATAAATTGGTATAAATCTTAAAATAAAATAATATTATGAAATATACATTTTAAATTGTGTCTAAATCGCGTAATTCTCAAAATCATTTGATGCGCATGCGGTTTCAAGGAAGTACTGAAGTTTACCTTCCATGTATATTTTGCACAATTTTATTTGACGGCTAAGATGTGCTAAACTCGTAAAACGCAAATAATTTCCGAAAACTCGATATGCCATTAACGCGCATCCGATTTCGGTGTGCACCCTAAAAAATGCATCAATCTATACCGAATTCCATGTGGTCCATTAAGAACCATAGATGTGCCAGCTCACACTATTTTTGAGATAAATTGGGTACATCTCTCTTTCGGCTGAAGTTTTTAACGGTCTCTTTTCGAAAAAGATCAAAATCCGTATATGGTCATTTATTGAAGCGGTAATGATCCACAGAAAACGCAATTAAATCCGCGATATTTTCAAAAACATTTTTTGCCAAATTTCGTGTTTTTGGAAGGCCAGTTCCCGCCGTTCTAGTAGATGGATTTTCACGAAGAAGACTTTATATCATCCGAAACGTAAAAAAACCTTATTGATCGCGGGTACCCATATCATTCAGTCGACAGATCTAAAAATTTGGCCCGAAAAATAGGTTTTTTAGAAATTTGATCGCACAAAATTCTCAACTTCGGATGAGTATTACTCTGAAGCTGTGCATACTACATACACAAAATACATATCAAATTACGCAGATTCGCGACTACAATAATCTTATAATAGATTTTTAGAAATTCCTGTTTACGTATTAAAGCTAGAAGTAAAATTAAAAAAAAACACTCAAAATCGAGCTTCAAAATATCAGCATCATTTAAAGGTAGATGCAGTTAAAATTTTGAAAAATGATACATAAGGGGCGTAGTCCCCATCTTGTTGGCTTCTAGTTTTATTTTGACACGAAGACCGTGCAATGAGTGGCTTAATCACAAATCGATAGAGAACATAAAAAAACTGGTTCGCCTCAACCTGTTTTTTCACATTTTTTTACATTAAAGTAGACACAGCTTCCACCAAAATAAAGTTTGGAGGTCAAAATCATGAACAGTTTGCAACGACAGATCAATTAACCCAAAACTATTCACTTTTTTCATATACTTAAGTAATTGCCGAGTTATAAAGGGGTGAACCTCCGCTTCAGCTATGTTAAAAAATTGGCAATATTGCCCATATACTTTCATTCCTGATTTATAAAGATGTGAACTTTGGCTTCTGCTATGTTAAAAAATTGGCAATATTGCTTATATATATATTATATTTTTCATTTCGCACCAGCGGCCCCCAAAAATCCTGCGTACGTTCCTGTATACTGCAAAAACGATCCAATTTTAATGGATATTTCTTACCGTCCTCAAAAAACATTTATTATAACAGGGAGTCTCATGATGTTACGAATTCGTTATAATCATAAACCCTTCATTTTGAAAATTCGAATGTGATATATCAACTTTTACGGTTGTGAGCCAATTTGGCCTAGAAATGTTTTACCATTTATTGGGTGTTTGCAGTGCATTGAAATAATATATTATTTAAAATTTCGTATTAAATCGATTTTGTATAATGAAACGAAATCAGGAGAAAAAATATTATGTATAAAAAACTAATAAAAAGAAGAAAATATCAATCAGATGATGCATCCGATATAATTGACATCGACCAACGTGAAAACGAAGTGGAATCTTCAAGCGGTGAAGATAAAGATCATTGTTATACAGAGTTAGTGTTATTTGTAACTAAGTTTGCAGAGCAACATTTAGGCTGTGAACGAAATATTACCACGGATAATTTGTTACCAGCATTTCGCTTGCAAAAATAACTTTGGCTGGTACTATACGTGCCAACCGAAATTGTTCCATAAACAATAACTTATTGTAATAGCAGCAAGTATGGCGTTGATGTATTTGACCGGAAAATAAATATATATATGACTGGACTCCCAATTTTGGGTATTTTCGACTTGAAGTTGAAAATCTTCTTACCAGAAATTATCAATACCGTGCACTTGTAAATATAGTACTCACATAAGGGTATCTATACCATAACATATCACTTATTGGTAACATACAGAAGGAAAGAAGATGGATCCATAAAAGAAACACTTAAAGTCATGAAAAATATTGGTGGAATATTCACAGCTAAATCCTTCCACAATATTTTCCACGTTGTTGAGCAACAGAAGCCCAATTACTGCGAACGACGACAATAACTTTCTGAGTCTAATGTCGTGTGTGGAGTTTTACTCCAATCAGTTTAAACTTAAACCTTTCATATATAAACCTTCCCTATAAATGTTTCCATCCCTTTAATTGTACACAAAAAATTTACAAAATATATATATCGACGCCTCCGAACCATAGTATGCTAAGTCGACTTAGCATTTCTTAAAGTTCTTTACGTTTTTAGATACTACGGTCCTTAATTTATATTCTCTGAAATTTTGGTGACCCTCGGCCAATCCAAACCAAGGTTATAAGCAAGAATGTACTTAGCATGGCCCGTAAGATATATGAAACTTCCATACTTTGAGAGCTTCTACTGAAAAACTCACTTTTGAGACTTATATATATATATTAATTTTGTAAATTTTTTGAGTACAATTAAAGGGATGGAAACATTTATAGTGCTAAGTTTGGTGTGCTAAGTTTGGTCTTAATGTCATGGTGTCATCGGAAAAATACCTAAATTCTACAAATAGTTTTATTAAAATCTGATCTAAAATATTTACCATTTGTTTGAAAATCCGTTTCCTCAGCATTCAGCGTAACAAACAGCGCACACCAAAATACACTTTTTATTAAAGACAAATTTATCATTTTGATTTTTTTCTTAGATGTTCACGACAACAGTCGGTCTGCGAACTTTCACCGCACGATTGCGAATAACAACTGCAGATCCGTGGAGATTTTGTTTAACACAAAATGTACATTTATTTATCGTTAATTGATATTAAACTTTGTTTACTTGTTTGTTCTTGTTGGTATCACTGATAGTGAAGAGGCATCCCCTTCTTATCTAAAGAAAAAATGATGTGATTATGCTTTTGCAATTGAACTAAACTTATCACTACGATCCAGGCTGGAGAGCTTGGAGTTTTCAATATTAACCTGTCTTGCCTTGCTTTGCTTGGCGAAATTGAGTTCAATAACAATTCGGGCAAATATTTGTCCGTGCACTTGAAGCCTTCTGACTCAACTGAAACATTCCAATGTTGCCGATGCAACTCAGGGTGACGGGTAAAAAATTAAAACAACAATAACAACAGCTAATATTAAACAAGACATTCATGTCGCCAGCAGCAGCAACACCTTTGAGCATTCCACTGACCCATTGTGGGGCCAATTCATAAATCAATAAAGTGTACCTTTCTTTCTATAGAAGCCGAAACAACAACAACAGCTGTAATTCGTTCCAACAACATGTGTTTGTTGTTCGTTCTTTACGGGGAGCTCACAAAAAAATGTTAACACACTATAACGTTGTATGTATTCCTATGTTTGTAGAGAAGGGGATACTTGTTTTCCAACAAAAGCAATTATAAGGCTAAAATAAATTCAGTGTTCACATGAATTGTTGCGGTACACGTTGATATTATCCAGTGGAGATAACCCAGATAACATTTAAAGGACATTTATAGCTAGATTGGAAGGCATAACTATTCGCTGGGTCAGTTTAAGTAACCCCAAGATCGGCGACACTGATAGACGGCTACATTACATAATTGTTAGATAATTTACATAACAGTAGGTCTGTTCGTTTATATTTTAATATATATATATATATATATATATATTACTCTGTCATTCCATTTACAACACCTCGAAACTGTGTAAAATACTATGTCGATTTTGTCTTATCCTTCTGTATGTTGAAATCACGACGGAACTCACTATATTAAATTATGCATTTAACGGTACTACAGCATTTTGAATATATTTTTCGTATTTTCCACCCCCAATGACTGCTGGGAGAAAAAACGAATTCCTCGTATAAAAGTTTCAATATGGGTCCATGTTTTAGCATTTTATATTCAATCCCTATTTTGATCCTTTTCATATTTTCCATGCCCATGTTTCGACATATTTCTTATATAATGGTCCATCCATCAATTTTAGTTATTTGCTCAGACTTCAATAATATTTGTATATGCATACTAAAAAAAAATAAATACCACAATGTTCGCTTGGACAGACATTCAACAATTTGTTCAAATCATCAACTTCTAACGATAAAAGTATCCACATTAGAACGCTTTAAATTTTTAATGATGTGAAATGCGAATATGTATGACAACACAAAAGACACGACACGACAGATATCATTTCATTGGTTTTAACCACAAAACCCGGTCGGGTGATACTTTTACATGCCAATAATACAGGACACTACATATACACGCTCATTACAAATGTATTGGTGTCCATTACACGTGTAAATAACATTTGTATAATACATTGGCCGCCACAATGGGGTAAGCTTTTAATTGAAGTCATATAACCGTATAAAAACAATGGGTAATAGAAATTTGAAGCCATAGAGTATTAATAGAAATATGGAATATAATAATGTTTAAATAACTAAATTGAGAAAAATTAAAAGTTCATTAATAAAAATATTTCAAATAAATTAAAAACAATTATAGGAAGGGGAAGGTTTTCCTTGTATAACATAAAATGTAATTAAAATAAATAATAAAAAACACTGAGGTCTTCAGACTCTGAAAACTTTCTCAAAAGCAACGTGGTAACAGCCACAGACTAACACCGGATTTTACTTCGAGGGGGCTTGCTGGTACGATATGAAATTTGCTCTAATGCAAAGTAAACGTATTGTAGGAAAATATCCTTTGGAGGGGGTAGTAGTAGTAATTTATACATATTTCTAGTCTAAATCAGTGAGCGGAGAAGTATAGTCGGACGGGGCCGACCATTTGATACCCTACACAACTTCCACGAAAATCTAACCTTCTGTGGTCCTCAGGGATGGTCCGTGTGACGAATTTTTAGGTTTTCGTCTGTCAAAAAGGTGTAATTTTAATATTTGCACCCTCTTGGCCGATTAGAGGTCAACAAATACTACTAATATTCAGTACAGCCCTTCTATTTACTTGTCCAGATTCCCTTCACCGTGGGTTGTGTTGTGATGTTCGGCTTTCAACTGTGTGATGATCCAAAAATTAGGATCATCATTCATAATCATCGATCATTATAGGCGTTGTGCTTGACCATAACTGGAATCTCATTTCTCATTTCAAAGTGATCAGCACTATATACACACACTGTGTGGTAATGGGTTACTAAATATTTAAGTTTAACTCACACATCCGAGTACACACGACAATGTAATTAGTATCAATTTAAAGGTCAACCACTCATCTTGGATATACCACAACTTCTCGGGTCTATGTCCTTCAGGGGTAAATATATACGCTATAGAATACAAATTTTGTCATTTTTCACACAAAGTCAGGGTCCATTTGACCCGCTAAACAGTGACTGATCTTTATCAAAACAGGCATGTTTATTCTTTGACCCGATCCCTTTCTCCATGTAAAAATTCGCTATGTTTGGGGCATAATTGTGTAGGGTATAAAAATCTGCATAAAATAGTTCTGTTCGAAATTCGTAATTTTTAATTAGGTTTTTTCTGTTTCGCCTATGTATTGTAGACGCAACTCAAAAGTTGCCGCCCATGTATGCCATCCGATTACACTATGCAACAAAATCTAGTTCATGGTATGTGAGGAAAGGAAAATTCCTTGTGTGGATGAAAGTCCACATCGAATATATTAAGAACACAGTACGACAAATTCCTCGAGGAATGCTTGTGCTAGAACAATAGAACCAGATTACGTAAAAAGAGAAGGACATTAAAAAATGAGAATATCAATTCCGGTCTTATTATATTTGAAGTTCAAAAAATCACGGAACCTTGGCGGATGTACTCATGAAGTACAAAGCCAATATTAATGCCATGGAAAGAACAGGCGTAAGAAAATCCGTGAATAAATACCTCCAGATTCACCTCAGTATTAGTAGAAAAAAAAACAAGGAAAACGCGACTGTGAGCAAATCATGTGTTCAGGTGTCAGAACGTATTCATGAACACCAAACTGAAAGATTTGGTGCAGGCACATCCTTCTGCAGAGACGATGAAGGAAACCTGGTGACAGATAGCGTGACGCAAGACGTCTAGTAGATTCGGATCAATGTGAATCTTAACAAGTGAAAAAGCGTTAAGTTCGACCGGGCCGAACTTTTGATACCCTCCACCATAGATATACTGATAAGTACTAGAAATGAAAATATAGGGAACATACCAAAAAGTGGATCTATACCGACATGTCTAAAAACGGATAGTGTAAAATGTTTAATTGATAATTCAAATTCGAAAATGGGGAATATCGGTCCACTCCTTCTGAAACCTTCACACAGCGGCTAGGTCTAAATGCGGCTATAGTTCATTATCGAACCTTACGTTCTAATTTTTTATCTCGCTGTCCTCCGCAGGTGAAATGTTTACAACAGAGTCTTAGAACCAAACTCAAAACGCGGAACAAATCATAACTATTTTAATATAGAAAAGTGGGTTATATGGGGACTATCCCAAAAAAAGGGGGCGATAGTCCCCATATATGGTCATATAATTTTATATCGTCATATAATTTTACGCTGATCAAGAATATATAATTTATAGGGTCGGATATGATTGTTTCTATGAGTTACAAACGGAAAAACAAAATTAATATACCCTCCATACTATGGTGGAGGGTATAAAAACTACAGCTTTGAGGTAGTTAGAGATTTCATCTACCTCTGTTTCGCCATAAATAAAACAAATGATAGTGGTGGCCAACAGATGCTACTATGTTCTAAGTAAGTAATTTAGAAACAAGGCCAGACCAAACTCACACTCTACAAGACGCTGATGCTACCCGTGTATGGATCAGAAGCATGGGTACTTTCGAAGCAGACTGCGCACAATATCAGCGCGCATGGTAATATTTTTTTAAGTTCGGCTTATGGAACAAATGTTTCGTCTTGAGAGAGCTATGTAAGAAAGGGTATCAAATCTTCCTACCAATATTTACCATGTTCATTTACCCGCGAAATATAAATAAATGCCCGCTCTATGAGAAAACAATTAGGAAGACTTGTTTACGCATTACCAACTTTTAAAGGCGTTTTGTACCCGTTTAGTTAGGAATTCCAAGACTTGGTATTCTTCTAGTAAGATATTGCAAGTCAAAGTCTTGTCTCATCAAATTGATATCATACACCACTTTGGGTAAATAAATGAGGACTTAATTCGGAAGTCTTTTTCAAATTTATTGCTTATTGGTCATCTTGCAACAATTTATTTATTTTAATCTATTGGTCTGTTCACGAGCTGCAAGAATATACTAATTTTTTATTACTTTGTCGATATCATAAACAAGCCATTATTACATAATAAAAAATTGATCAAATAACAATAAAAAAACAACATATGTAAATTATTTAAACTAAGAGATCAGTTCATATACAGATTATATATACATATACACGTATAAAAATCCATAAAAAAAACTTTTATGTCGTTCGTTGACACAAAACACTTTTATAATTCATAAACAACGACAACACCGAGTTATTCATTTGAATAATTCGGTTTAAAGGTGACATGTGATGATACGTTTTTAGTATAGATATATTAACTCTAGATTAATCCTTTTTTATTTTATATACTATGAAAATTATGGGTAGCAAGGTACATAGGATGACGCCTGGAATTTTTCGTGACATTACCTTATTCCACTTTTTTTCGTTCTGACTCATGGTCACAGGATGGTGTGATATGTCAGCCATGTACACTGACAACTACAACTGTTGCCTTACACAGTTTTTTTATTTTTTATTTCATTAAAATTGGTATCATTGTAATTGAGGGTTATGATTAAATTGTTATTCGGTTTAAAATAATTATAAACTTCCAATGGGAAAATACACTACTGACATTGTTTGTGGAAATGTTCAATGACCTCATTATATTGGTATGTACAGACATGCATACATATTTTGAATTAAAATTGTTTGTTTAAAACCAAATTTTACTGTAATGGATACAAATTGTTAAGGTTAGAATTCAATAATGCATTTGAGGTAATAAATAACATTAGAAATTGTAGCATATAACCAATATAAATCATCGTAAAGTTCATAGAAAATCACCAAACTACTCCTAGTATAGACCAATTGGCGATGGCATGCTTAGATTCCACAGCCTTATTGCTCGTCGATGGGTGGGGTTCTTGCCAAGGTCTAATAGAGATAAAGCTACAATATAAATTTTATTTTATCTTAGCATGCTGAGAAAAAGAATAATTTAGAAAGAAAGAACAACTATTATATTTTAAGTCCTATTATATTTTAAGTTGCAATATTCCGGTAACCCTTCTTCGTACCCCCTACCAATATCCTCCTGTGCCTACAAAGGTCAAACTAATAACAGATTCAGTTCATGGCAATTTTAGCCAACAATTTAATGATAACTTCAAAAATAATCATTTTATAAACTAACAAAATTAAATGTGAACAAATGGTAACATTAAGCAATACCATAAATTAAACATCTTAATAATATAAGGACTTAATATTATAAACATTTTTCTTTCTCAATAATATGTGTGGGTATCGATCCCAATAATAATCAAACTATCACAGCTGATAATTCTATTAAGTTCAATGACCTCGTCTACCAACGTTAACTTGCAAATGAAAAAAAATAAAATTGACAAAAGAACATATGATAAAAAAAGAACATATGCAAGAAACAAGCAAAATCGAGAGACAACATTAATTTTCTCAAAGCAACTGAAGTCTCCAAACACCAATTCTCAAGTATTGCTTGATAAGTCTGACTCTCACCTTTAATGCTAGTTTGTGAAACAGTGACTTTCAAACTCTTTTAAGCTAAATTACTGGGTTGGTAATGCTGAATAATTTTCCCGGAAAAGGAAGGAAAATTAACCCTTTTAATCAAATTTACAAATTATTTTTGACAATATTAAAACATATTATTAATAAAAAATTGAAACAATTAATTATATTGGAGCAACCAACCTTGGCTGGAGAATAACGGTACTGTATACCACGGTATTAAAAAGAATCAGATTAAAGTACATAAATGAGAACACGCACAAGATTGGTCATCGTCATATATATTAATAACAATAACAACTTACATTTCAGCGGGATCCATCGATGAAAGGCCTTTCACTGCAGGAACTCGATGCTGTAATTTATAATCTCCTTGGAAGCTGTATGTTATGATGATTTTAATAAAGGCAAAATAATATGATCACTTGTTTCACACCATCCCCAAGTTTCCAATATTAATGGTTGAAGATTCAGTGACTTTTTTCGTCTCTTAATTCTTTATTTAGCTTCGATTAGAGACAAGAGATCACAAATAACTGAGTTAATATCGATAGCCACATACACTAACATATTAATTGAATCAAAATAATAAAATTAATATTCTAAAAAAATTATTTTTCTTGGATCTTCAAATATCGTTTTTCCACCAATTCAGAACTTTTCATCACAGGATTTTCTCGTTTCTTTTAACTTTTGTATATTCCACCTGATCTCAACCGATTCCGAACCACGAGGAGAGATGCTCTACAATATGCAGTTGATCACTATGAACACCTCAAGAGAACTGATCGACAGTAACTCTCCCCAACGGGATTATAGGTCTAATGTCAAATGTCTATTTGCTCGTGGTGAATTCAGACCTAACAAAGAATGTAAATATATTTGCGAAATTACGTTTTTTTCCAAAGCAAGAGAATAACATCAATAAACAAATGGTTAAGCCGGCACCAAATCTGCATAGTGGTTCTGCAGAATATACGATAAAACAATTGATTCAAAGCTTTGCGTAAAAAACTCCTTGAAGCAAAAAAAAACAGAACTCTAAGACCGAGATCTTTCCTTTTTATGACAATTTGCAAGGGTTACACAATGCGAAAAGTAAACAGCAAATTTGACTGTGAAAATTAGGAAAGTAACACATATATAAATTTGAAAGATTCGCTAATTCAAACAATTTTACTTACTGCCTTGTATTTTTCCTTAGCAAATTGCTTGATTAAACGAAAAATAATAGCAGTGGATTCGCAATGACAAACGTTGTCACACTTGTACAATTATAATTATATAATTTCAATATTAAATATTTCGGTCCTAGGAAAAATTCTTGCGTACTGTTCAGCGATCAAATATAAGTGAGAAAAATGGCTACCAAATCACTACCTTTTCTAACCTCGGTTTTATTTCCAACAGAAAATACATTCGTATTTGCACAAACAGAAAAAAAATCTCAATATGTCTTCCCCAAAAAGAAACAAAGCTACAATCGCCTACAACATGTCTCAATTATCTATGTTCAACGATACCACGAAAAAATAGCCTAACTTCAGGATGAATAAAAAAACTGCATTATCCAACCTCATTTATGCATGTAGTAGACACTAATATAACGACAAAAAGGAAGTGCATCACTGAAGTGCATCCATTGTATATTTGCCAAATAAATCCTCATAAAGTATGTTAACCCGGTAGAAAGTTCTAATGCAAATGTCGTTTACTACAAGTTTTCATGTTTTTGGCAATTTTGAAGCGTATTGCCATTTTGGTACTTTAAGAAGTATTGCCAAAGCAGGGTTGTATTTGCATATCAGGATTTAGGGCTATTCCTGAAACCGTATAGTTTCATTCGATATATATGTTTCGTAGTCCCCATATATGTTTCGATCTGCATAAAATTTGGCATAGCGTACTGAGTTACGCCTGGAGTTATGTGTGTTAAGTTTCGTGAAAATCGGTTCAGATTTAGATATAGCTTCTATATATAGTTTCGTCCGATTTTATGTAGATGGTGCACCAAACTTCTAATATTTTTCAGATTGAGACAAAATTTTGCATAGCTTACTGATTGATGTTAGCGAAGTTTTGTTGAAATCGGTTTAGATTTAGATTGAGCTTCCATATATAGTTTCGTCCGATTTTTGGTAAATCGTGTACCGAGGAGCTTACGTCTGTTCCATATACACGAGATAAAATTGTGGACACGGCTCTGTGCTGCAGCACACCAAGCGGTATATGCCACGGTTGCTCAATTAGGTCCATTTTTTTATTTCATACAAATGTTACACCAAAGAATCCGACTGACATACAATTTTTCAAAGATTTCAGAATGGTATGTGCATGGGTTTTTAATTGGTTCAAATATCTATGTAGATCACACATTTAGTTTCACCCCATTCCATTTCAATGGTCCTCTAAAGAGTATATGTCTGTTCTATCTACAGGATATTTTATATATTAACATCTCTTGTATGTATCCAAAGTGGTGAAGTGTATCATATAGTCGGCTCCGTCCGACTTTTGAACTTTCCTTACTGGTTTATTTAAGAGTAGGGAGAAAAGATAGTGAGAAAAGAGAGATTATTTTATCCAAGTCAATTTTTTGACAGGGTAGAGTCTATTTTGGAGATAGGGTCTATTTTGGATAGGGTCTATTTTGGAGATAGGGTCTATTTTGGATAGGGTGTATTTTGAAGGTGAAGACTAGATTATCAATTTCATAACTTCCAAACTGTTTATGTCTTCTGCTGATCAGCGATGGACATTTGCAGAGGATGTGCTCAATTGTTTCCAGTTCTTCTTCGACCTCACATAGACGACAGTAATCCTCTCCACTGGAGTCCCACTTAGAAGTGAGAGATCTAATTTTGCAGTGACCAGTTATAATCCCCACAACGATTTTGATCTCCCTCTTACTGTGTTCCAGCAGCGAAGGCGTTCTTTTACGCGAGAATTCAGGCCAGATAGATTTAGAGATTCTGCAAGCAAGTTCCCTTAGCCATCTGTTACCGACTACCCCGCAATGGAACGCACGGATTCTGCCAATGAAATAGCTAATGGGGGTTTCACAGATCTCTCAATCAGAAGACTGGACGACTGTGATCCTCCTCGAGCAAGCTCGTCGTATGTAAATACGTTATTAGCATAGGATTTCGAGCAAATCAAGATATTGATTGGATTTATTTTCGAGGTAAATTTAGATTAGAGATTACGCACATTATAACGATAAAGTTATAGTCTAAACGCTTCTTAATACATTTTGACGCGTAAAAAGGGACGTAAAAGAGGGCGACAATAAAATACCTCATAGTACTCCCTTCTTACCGGAATCCCATTGGAAAAAATCTACATTAGTATGTTCTGACGAGCATTTGAACAAGGTAGTTCGCTCTCAGAATTACAGACATGAATTAACTCGTCCATACCATGATACAATTATATAAGGTAGGGTAGCTTTTGTTAGAAAGGAGAAAATACAACTCTACCTTATGGGCAATAATGTCAAAATAAATGAAAACAAATGCAACAAGTTGTTCTGTTCATTTGACATATTTTTAACATTTTACAAAAAACGCGAAAAATGAATGGAATGTCAGGTTTTCTTTTCAAAATCGAGTTGGGGATATGATTTACATGTTGTTTCATTCACAAATCATACATTTCTTCTTACAAATGTTCTAAAATTCGTCTTCAAACAAATCGATTTTAGAATATATTTTGTTGTATATTTCAAAACATTACACACACAGTCACACACTTTGTATATGACTTTGGCATAACAACCCGCTAGCAATAGAAATTCAAATTGATGGTATGTAACTAGTCCCAGCACTAGTTGTTTAAATGGGAAATATGAAAATAAATATCCAAATAAAAGTAAAACACAATTATATTAGAATTTGTCCAATAGTATATTGGCGATTTATTGTCGTAAACAATATTACCTTTTTTATTACAATTTGTGTTGGTATGCTCTGTGTTAGCTTAGTGGACGTAATCCTTCAAGCGTAGTTTGACAATTTTTCTAGACTGACTGATACAAAGGCGCCGAATGCGCAAAGTTGGCCTACTTTGAATAATTGTACCTTGGTTCATACAACACTATTCTTAACTCATGTCATCAGACTTTATTTTTTCAAATTTGTTGTTTTTTGTTTTACACCAAAATTTTAAGATGTTTCCGTGAATCACATATGAATCTAAGTTGAAGAAAATAATTTTCTTTCGCCTGACTATAGTATGAGTCCATATATATTTACTTTAAATTCATCTTTTAACATTTTTAGAAAATGCTGTTGTATTAAACACTTTTTATACCCTTCACCACACTGTGGTACAGGGTATTATGTCTTTGTGCATATGTTTGTAACAGGCAAAAATAATCGAGATAGACCCATGGTTCCTTTTGAGAATATGCATAGAATCACTTTCTGAGTCGATTTATGCATGTCCGTCCGTCTGTCCATGTTAAATTGTAAACAAGGTACAGGTCGCATTTATGGTCCGAATTGGATGGAATTTGGCACAGCTCATTTGTTTGGCCCAAGGACGAACCCTATTGAAATTGGGAAAATCGGTTCAGATTTAGATATAGCTCCCATATATATTTTCGTCCGATTTAAGGTAAATGGTGTACCAAAATCCAAATCGTAAGATTATGTGCAAATCGTAAGGTATATAGATCTTACGATTTGCATGAAATTTGGAACAGCGTAATGAATAAGGTCTAGAATGATGTCTGCTAAGTTTCGTGAAAATCGGTTCAGATTTAGATATAGCTCCCATATATATTTTCGTCCGATTTTATTTAATTGGTACACCAAAGTCCCTATATATCTTTCGATTAGCACGAATTTTGGTATAGGGTACTGAATTAAGTCTAAAATTATGTTGCTAAGCTCCGTGAAAAGATCCATATCTAGGCTGATTGACACAACGTACTGAAGTAATATAAATTAGCCTCTGGCAATTTCCCTGAAATCGGTTCAGATATCGATATATAACAAAAACGCGTCGTCTGTTAGGATACATATGTCGAATATACCCAAAGTGGTGAAGGGTATCATATAGTCGGCCCAGTCCGACTTTATTACTTTCCTTACTGGTTTATATTTTCTAAATTCAAATGTCACATATAAAAAATTGGAGAATTTTTAGTTTGGGTTTCCTTACGTTTGTTTCTTGTTTGAGAACGCTAATTATAACCAAAATGAAAGAAATGCATATTGCATTAAGTAGATAACAAAATATTTATCCTTCTGAATATATAAAAACTAGAACAATTTTTACTATTCATCATTTTCAATTTTATTAAAATTAATATATTTTCGATTTCGATTAATACTCTCAATTGTTAGGAATGGGACAAATTCCTTGGTTATTCAGAGAGTGATTCGATTTAAACAACGTACAAAAGTCGGTGTTCGCTCAGACAATTTTGTATGGGGAACTAAGTTATTATTTTATAATTCACGGTCGAACAACGAATGAGAGAGCGAACAACGCCCGTCTGTACATGGTATAAGATAGTTTTGCCTAAACTTGATAGATTCCAACAATTTTTGTTAATTATCAAAAAAAAAAACTACGACAAAGACATATGGAACCCTTAAGTATTGTGTCGTCAAAACAATGACCACTGTTTATATATAAATAATAATAATATTGCACCGCAATCAAATATCTTTTAGATTCAACTCAAGTAGTTATTACTGATTAAGACAATAGCTATGGATGGATGATAAGCTAAATAATTAATTTAGAGTTTAACACCTCTGTGACTTCTTAGGCTAAAGATAATAGACAACATTTGGGAATAGTTTTTATACAAGTTGTAAGTATATAACATATTTTAGAAGTATTCGGTGCATTTTAATTTCATATATTCAAATTCAACATTTCTATTTGAGTATTTGGATACTTCGCACCAAAAGAAATGTTGTAAGAAATGTAATCATATATTGTCCAGTACTGAGAACAATGTGGTAATTTATTCCAAAGACATAATTTTTGATTTTCATTCCAGAATCGCTATTAGTTTCCCAAATAATATTTAAGCCATATAATATCGAATTTATTTTCTATATAAAATGAATTAACAATTGAAAGTAATATTTCAATATCATGAACCAATTGAAATAGAAAAATAAACTCTACACTAAATATTTGTTAATAGAGGTCCGTACAAACAAAATAGATAATCGTTGATAACATTCGAATATTCTTCACTAATCATAAATTTCAATTGTCTTAGCCAAAGAAAAATGTTCATTACGTTTTTATAAATCAAAGTGATCAGACACCATCGCGCAAATGAACAATCGACAAGTTTAGATTATTGAAAAAATTTGCAACGGAATGGAAATTATTCGAAAAACTAATCTGCATTTGATAACATTCTTGGTGATAATTTTAACAAAATGTTGGTAAAGAAGGCGATTTCTAAATGACAACTTGAAGGATATTTTGTGAAAAATATTCATTATATTATGTTATTTGATTTATAAATTGTAAATTATTTGGCCGGGCCGAGCCACCACCAGATGGTTTGCACTCAAAATTTCTTAAATCGGTCTGAAGCTTTAAAATTCCAAAAATGGGGAGAGACCTTTCCATGTGGACTATAGACCGGTATTGGAAAATAAACTAATAAATAAAACGTTATATGGAGGCTACCCTAAAATGTGTACTAATATAAATACCAAAATTTCAACCCAGCTTGAACCAAAATCACTGTAACTACATTCCGTGTACTTTCAGTGTGAATTTCCCAAACCAATTCCCTACATACACAGATTTGTTCACATGGTTACAAAATGTTCTGCAATGTTTTCTAAAATTCAAAGATTATTATAATTGCAATAATCAAAATTTTTTTAATATATGCTACCGACAACACCCTAATCGCTTGTCCTCTATTGTTTCAGGTTTTTGTCATGCTATCGTTTGCTATAAATGTGATTCTATTTCCTTCGAAGGCTGTGCCACAACCTTAAATGACACGGAAATACCATATGAGGACTGTGGATCATCCACGCTGTGGTGTGCAACGGCCATTGGTGAGTGATAACAAACAAATTATGAATCCCGGTATACATATGTATGTATGTGTATGTATTACAAATGTGGTGTCATTACTTGGTCATTTTGGTCACTGACCTTTGCTCTGTTGCTATGCAGAAGGAAAGTGTCAGTTGACATGATATTTGCAAATTACATACATACATACTCGGAAACATGAATTATGTGACATGTTGCACACCATCTGATATAACCCTTCTGCACGCAATAATTTCAATGTGTCTATTTTTTCAGTCGATAATGTTACCTACCGCGGATGTTCAAGTTCGACACCCAGCATTGGGGCTTCGTACCGGAAAACATGTCAGATAAATCTTTGCAATAAAGGCGTTTACCCACCCGGCAGGATGAAGTGTCATCAATGCAGCGGTGAAGGTTGTCAAATGAAACCGATGGGAAAACCTCACCCATGTCTGAACTTCAGCGAAGATGATGCCTGCTACTTAGATGTACGTTCACCCGACGAAGTTTATCGTGGTTGTAAATCAGATCGGAATCACACTATTTCGGATAGGGCGATTTTCTGCGATTACAACGGTTGTAACGACGCATCCTCAACGGGAACGCTAAAATGTGCCCACTGTGACTCGCATCAACGACTGGGATGTAAAATGGATCTGACGTCATCGTCCAATATAAGCCAATACGAGGTGTGCGAAATGAAAACTACGCTGGATAACAGCAACACCTGCTTCATATACAAAAATTTGGATCATGTGGTGCGTGGATGTTCCGACAGGCATATGACGGATGAAATGCGACAACATAAAAATCGTTTGACAGAATGCACCGGACACGATCTCTGCAATTCAGCCAACATGCCTTTCCAGCAATGCTTAGTCTGCAACTCTGAATCGGGCAAAGATGATGATTGCCGTTTTACTCCTAGTTTAGTTCGTAGCAGTTATTGTGGCTCACCCGAAGCGTCCTCGTGTTTCGCTGTCGAATACGAAAATTGGCATGTGGAACGTGGTTGTGGTCGTCCTCCAAAACGCACCGATATAAATCGTCAATACGAATGCGACGAGGGTAAGGAATGTAATGCTACGCCCTTTGTACGCTGCTATAAATGCTCCACCGAACATAACTCTGATTGTGCGGCATGGCAACGTCCTGGTTTCTTGGAAATTGAAGAATGCCAAAATCCAGGAGCCAATTGTGTTATAGCAACATTTACCGATGGCATTACGAAACGAGGATGTGAAACACAGCTACTGAACTGCACCCTCAGTAATATTGCCGAATGTCAAAGTTGTCAGGGCAGTTTTTGTAATCGCGGATCATTTCCTCCGGATCGCTTACACTGTTATCAGTGTGGAACCGAAGTTGACGATTGCAAAACAGCATTAGCTGGACGTCCCACGCCATGTGCCAAAAATGAACTTCAACCTGCAACTGGTGCCAAAGAAGGCTGCTATGAATATTTCAGTTTGACGCAGAGGCATGTGGTGCGTGGTTGTGCTTCAAATACGTCCGAGTATTACAAGTGTATGTTGGAATCCGGCTCCAAGTGTAAATTGTGTAATAAGAATGGTTGTAACAATAATCCTATGGAAGAATCACGTTTATTAAAAACTATTTCTAAATTGAGATTAACATAAATATATCAATGTATTTGAAATAAATTTGATGAAATACGACGGAATTGCAAATAAATGAAGCATAAACTAAAAAAAATCTTGAGACATCAAATGGAAATGTAATTAGCATCCCAATCCAAACCACTTAAAGCGCATTAACATATAACATTTAATCAGGATTAAAGGCTGAATCAGGGGTTTTTTTCTTAATCAGGCTGAATTTAGTAATATTTATCATACAAATTTAAATCATTTAATCCGAATTATAGGCTGAATCAGGGTTGTTTTCTTAATCAGGGTCTATTTTAAAACATGATCAAATTACCTCTGTCGCACCCTCTTACAAATTGAAAATATGCTATTGAATGCTTCACCGCCCTCAAAAAACTGGAATACCACAAATATGCCATGTTGAGGACTCAGGGCTTTATATCGAGAATGAAAGATGATTCGAAACGTATAAAACATGTTACGGAAAAACAGGCTTCAGATATATTGAAGGTATGTTCGTTCTTGTATCGCCAAAACGTGCAGTTTCCGTACAGAATTTTCCTATTGAAATAATATAAACTTTTTTATACAGAATATTTATGTTTTTGTAGCAGCCCAATTGCTTTTACATAATGGGCTGAGGTCACAGACGTTGACCGAGTAAGACTCGGTTCGTTTCGGATCGTAGACTCCACTGTCGTGGAAACGACTGAAGTACAAAAAAAAATGTATATATAAGTACACCTAAGTTTGTTTTTACACGGTAGATTGGTTCCAGAAAAGCCGTATGAAAAAAATAACCGTGTAAAAAAGGGAATTCCCCTAAATAAGTGCTATTCACATTTGCTTTGACCAGTAAAAATTGTTTGTACGCGCTAAAGGGGAATTCACTTAAATCTTTAAGCTAGTCTTCGCAAACTATCGATACTATCGATGGTTTCAGACTTTTTTCTTTCATAAATACTTTTTTGTGATATGAACATACTTCGCAAAAATTAAATTTGACAAAAAATTTAAGTACATAAACGTCAAATCGTGCTAAATGGAATAAAATCGCGTAAAAAATTAAAAATATTCAATTTTCAAACCGTGTTATATCAAACCGTGTTATATTCAATTTTCAAACCGTGTAAAAACAGACTTAGGTGTATACTACAAAAGTATTACATATAAATATTTATTCTACGTATATCAGGATGCACTTGTAAATACATAGAGTGTATTTTTTTAAAGCGCTAAAATAGAATTAAAAATTAACCTTTATTTTGACTGCGAGTTTGCAGTCTGGAACCACATTTTGAGGACAACAATAAAATCGGTTATCCTCGCGATGGAAATTTTGGCCATTGTAAATTCTGTATTAAAAAATCAATGAGACGATGATGATCAGTAATTCCAAGTTAAATATAAAATTGTTTACCGTTTATTATATTCATTACTGTTAGTGCATGGGCAGGTGTAGTTACATGGTGTCCAAATCAGTGTGGTACCATTGTTCCTGGTTTAAATAGCCTTAAGCTCTTCTATTTCTCGACGCATGCACGAACATGTCTATTTCTTCATCTTCAATGTTTTTTCACTTCTTTAGACAACCAATTATTCAACAAACACTTTTAATTTACTGACTTACTTCGTAGCATTCTTTCTTGTCCATTATTAAGTTAGAAATTATATTAATACGTTTACATTTTAGAAAACTGGTTTGCTGAAAACTAATACACTTCAACGATAATAAACAAAAACAATTCAAGTTTCATCATGGCGTCCCCATAAAACAGTCTGTACCCATTATGAAAAATCAGTTCGTTTTCATAACGCAATAGCGGCACCTAAAAGGACTGTTTTCGTTACTTTTAGGTTAATCAGTTCGTTTCCATTACGCAAAATCACTTCGCTTTCATACCTTTTACACAGAATTTATTTCATCTTATTTTCATATGAACAAATATGAAAGAGTTAGAAAAATGGTGGATCGTTTTCGCTTCGCAAAATGCGTTACCTTTATTTTTCTGAGAGGGAATGTTTCCTGTGGTACGTGGAATTAGAAGGATTAACAGGAAAATAATTTTCGATCGTAATAAAAAAATACAGCAATTAGTTTGGGTTTGGATCCGAAACTTTTGAGAGGCCAAGCATATGACTCCGTGTCTAACATATCAGGCAATTATAATGGAGTGCAAACCACTATTAAAACAAAATGTTCTGCGGTATACATAATTTGTTCTTTTCATATTTTGAAATTAAATATAAATGCAGCTTCGAAGATTCGGGAAATTCGAAGTATATTTTCTACAAGTTTGGACATTTGTTCATTCTTTCGAAAATCTCCAAAAAGGTCTGCTACTTTATGTAGAATATTTTGAGAAGCAAATAAATCTTTCAATTGACTACATTCATAATGTTAAGCGTGATGGATTGAGCAGCATGATTGCATACAAATATTTAACGAATCTATAGAAGAGATAGAAGAATCTTTGGAAGAAATGGGGGAAAATGGTAAGAAGAAGAAGTAGAAGTTTCAGTGCCAAGAAGGGTTGGTACGCAAAATTAGATTTCAAATGTAATGAGTTCGAACTCTGAGTATTTTTATAGAACTACATTAGTAGTCAAAATTCGTACTTTACAAGATAAATTACGTATTTAAAGCACGAAGGAATGAGACTTTAACCCTTTGTGGCCCAATGTTGCCCACAGGCAACAAAATGTTTTAGAGCTTATATTTAATACGCTGCTAGTATAAGTATATTAGTTGGATTACATATGTTAAGAGCTGATTATGGACGACACATATCAAAAGAAACATATAAAAAATTCAAATTTTTGGCCAAGTTATAAGCATTTCAATATATAGATGAGTGCAAAAATGTGTACAGTACCAATTAGCGTATACAGTACAAATTATTTAAATCGCTTCGTATTCGAAATATACGAATTGTATCCTCCAAATTGTTGTTGAGCCTTGTAAAAAAGAACCTAAAGAATAATTAAAAGTGATTTTTTCGTCGATATTGCATTTGCTTTACTTGATATTGGACTTTTATTTTTCAGAAAGAAGGTACTGTATCTCCCGAATGCAAGGATGTAGCGACGTCAAATTTTGTGCATATCCTATTTAGGATACATACATTAAATCTGTGCACAGAAAATATTTCTATAGTCACGGAACAAAATTCGGGGCTCAAAGGGTTAAACAGGGATAAAGATATACATTTTGATCTCTGTAAAACATATATGTCCAAAACTGCCGAAGCCCCTATTT
>NW_026879671.1:0-27434 GCF_032173495.1 Musca vetustissima | reverse complement strand
GGGTCCAGGTTTAGATATAGCTCCATTTTATTATAGATTGATTTTATGTAATTGACACACCAAGGAACCAATAGGAACAAAACGTTCTAAAGTTAGTATAACCTAACCTGTGACAAGTTTGTTTGAAATCGCTTAATATGTGGATATAGCTTACATATATTTTTTCGCCCGATATCAAGCAAATTGGGCATCATACTCCTCATGTTAGTCAGATTGACATCAAATTTTGCACAACGTACAAAATTGAGCATAGAATTACGTAGTTGCGTTTTCTAGAAGTACAGACATAGTCAACCGGATGACCTATTTTTATTTGTTTGAAGTCGATTTACATACTTTATGGATAGATCTAGGTAGATTCACATGTAGATAAATATCACATATTTTATTTCATCCAATTTCATGTTAATAGTCCTGTTTAATGTACCCATAGTGGTGAAGGGTATCCTAGAGTCGGCCCCGTCCGACTTTACTACTTTCCTTACTGGTTTTAAAAGAGTATTTTTTCGAACTGACCCAAGCCGTGGATTTTTTAAAGGAATATTTTTTTCGCGGACAACTAAGGTGTGGACTTTGTAAACGGAATTTTTTTCGAAGACAACTAAGTCGTGGATTTTGTAAACGGAAATTCTTTCGAAGACAACTAAGGCACAGATATATTATAAGAATATTTTTTTCGTATTGAACTAAGATGCGGATTTTTTAAAAGAATATTTCTCAAAGCCATCTATAAATAATTTTAGATTTTCTAAATTTGTACAACAATGACTGGGCAATAAATTAATAGCTGCCGAAACCAACATCAGCGCCATTTTCATTCCATAATAAAGCACACTTTTGAACGGCTGCAATTTTGTCAAGTCATTTTGCAGGTGAAACCCCTTTCATATGTGTGGGTGTTATTTTTCGCAACAAAGTATAGTGCGTCTTATCATCAACACCTGTCCTCATGAAAATCCCATTAAACGATTTATATTTTTTTATTGATTAGTTTTTTCTCATTCTCTGATAATTTAAAACACTAAAATGCCTTATCAGAAACAGTTGAAATGATCTCTCTCTCTTTGGCATTACGGTTTTTTGGAGGGCAACCTATACATATTTATATAGAAAATGTTTCATATTGGTCTATGCTGGGAAATAGCCCCAAATTGAAAAATATCGCCCATTTTTCCATATTTTGAAGGACTTAGGCGCATTTTCTTGGCGAAAGGAGCTGTAATATGGCATTTCGTTTTCTCGAGGGTTTAAGATTAGCCCTATTCAAAGTCCCGTTCCAATTTAGGTTTTGCCCCTTTTATGTTGCTCTTGGCTCCATTTTAGATACTTACTTACTTAGCTGGCTTGTTACAGAACGGTTGTTTCATAAGCCGAGCTTAAAAAAAGATTTCCAAGCGCGTCGGTCTTGTGCGCAAGTCCACCAATTTGGAAGACCACGTTCCACGATGTTGTTTTCTACTTGGTCTTTCCATCTAATTCGTGGCCATCCCCTTCTACGGGAACCATCAGTAGGCTCATTTTTATATGCCTTTTGAGCTGGGGCATTTTCATTCATCCGCACAACATGGCCTAGCCACCGTAGTCGCTGCAGCTCAATACGACTGACTATGTCGATGACCGCGAATAAATTGTAAAGCTCATGGTTCGCGAATAAATTGTAAAGCTCATGGTTCATTCGACGCCGATATTCACCGTCAACGCAGATCGGCCCGTAGATCTTTCGGAGAAATTTTCTCTCAAACACCCCAAGAGCTGCCTCATCTGCTTGCGCAAGTACCCATCCTTCTGATCCATATAATAGCACGGGTAGTATCAGCGTCATGTAAAGTGTGAGTTTGGTTTGGCGGGAAGTGGCCTTGTTTCTAAACTGCTTACTTAGACCATAGTAGCATCTGTTGGCCATCACAATCCTTCTCCGAATTTCAAAACTGATTTCATTTGTTTTATTTATGGCGGTACCAAGGGGTATATAAAGTCTTTAACTACCTCGAAGCTGTAGTTCTCAAGTTCCACAGTTGGTCCGAGTCTACTGGACGTCTTGCGCGTTGATACCATCAGTTTGGTCTTCTCGCCGTTTACTGCCAGACCCACTTTGGGTCTGGCAATTCGTTCAAAGGTGTCTATTACCGCTCGCAATGTTCGACTAATTATGTCAATGTTGTCGGCATTTCTGTTGATAGAGTGTCATTTCTGTTCACCTTTGCATCTCGTATGACCTTTTCCAGCACGATGTTGAACAGGTCACACGACAAACTGTCACCTTGTCTGAATCCTCGCTCGGTATTAAAGGGCTCCGAGATGTCATTTCCGAATTTAACTTCTAACCTTGTGCTAGTTAAAGTTACACTGCATAGCCGTATTAATTTTGCAGGAATGCCGAACCCCGACATGGCTTTAAACACCTCTGAATGGATAGGGCTCATTCACACAGCACACTGGATAGCACATTATATGCGATTTTAGATATTGTAGATATTAAGTCAGCATCACAGATTTTCCAAGGGCTTGGTCACCTTCTAGTACACGATGTATGAATTCTTCCGATTTGTAGTTCCCTAGGTAGTCACGTGCATAATTCTTCACGACCTTTCGGTGTTTCTTAATTTTGTTGAGGTCTTGGTCGATATATCTCTGATAATAGCAGATTGTTCTCTAATATACTGGAAGACAGTGCCTATTTTGACCTAGCAATTTTGAGTACTTTTTATACCCTTCAGCACACTGTGTTACAGGGCATTATGTCTTTGGGCATATGTTTGTAACAGGCAAAAGGAAACGAGATAGACACATGGTTCCTTTTGTGAATATGCATAGAATCACTTTCTGAGTCGATTTACTCATGTCCGTCTGTCCGTCCGTCTGTCTATGTATTCTTGTTAACAAAGTACAGGTCGCATTTATGATCCGATTTGGATGAAATTTGGCACAGTTCACTTATATGGCCCAAGGACGAACCCTATTGAAATTGGAGAAAATCGGTTCAGATTTAGATATAGCTCCCATATATAGTTTCGTCCGATTGATACACCAAACTCCCAAAAGTTGTCCGATTGGCACAAAATTTTGCATTTTTGTTGAAATCGGTTCAGATTTTGATATAGGTATTATATATTCGTTCGATTTTATGTAAATGTTGGTTACACGAAATTTGGCAGAGGGTATTAAATTGAATATAGAGTGATTACATTACAACAAATGGTGTATGCAACGGTTACTCAATTCGGTCCATTTATATATAGCTCCCATACATAACTTGAATCGATTTTATACAAATGGTACACCAAAAAATTCAAGTCTATACGTTTGACATGCAATTTTTCATTGATTTCAGAATGGCCGTTCTATCTACAAGATATTGTAGATATTAAAATGTCCTGCATGTACCCATGTATCATATAGTCGACCCCGTCCGACTTTTGAACTTTCCTTACTGGTTTAGGAACATATACTCTTCGTTACTTGCTTCCGAAGTGTTGGCTTATCAAAAAAAAATCCTTGTTGCTGATTTTTTTGGGTCTTACCCGACGTATGTCTGATAGGCATATCACCGATTTGCGGGAAAGCAGGACTTTAAAGTGTCGGAGCTGGCAACAGGTTTCCAAAGTCTTTTAAGAGCATCCACTCTTCGCTTCTTTGCCCTCCGTGGCTATTTACTTTCGAAGCACTGGTTTGTCGGTTACTGCCGACTCAGGAAAGACAGTTTCTCCATTAGAAAGGTCTTCAGTACTATACCTAACGGTAACTTTTAACTAGAAGTTGAGACCTTGATGACCGCAGTTCGAACAAATTATTTTTAATAATCCACGCCTTAGGTCAGTACGAAAAATAAATATTTTAAAAATCCACGCCTTAGGTCAGTACGAAAAATAAATATTTTAAAAATCCACGTCTTAAGTCATCTTATAAAAAATCCATGACATTTTTTTTTTTTTTGTTTTGATTTCCAAGTGATCCGCATTGGATCACTATTTAAATATTATCAAAATAATATTTGCAATGCCACTTTTATTTGACATTTGTTTTCTTTTCTGTTGTCTCCGTATTTGTCAAACAATTATGTCATGTCACTTGGGTGAATAATTTCATCTCAAATTAAATTTTGTTTATCAGCGTTTAAACAATGACTAAGTTTATAGCTTCCGTGGACCATGTGCACGGGTTGCTAAAATTTGTAATCGTATTGTAAAGAAAAGTCACAACAGTCCCGTGAAATATTACACAGGCACGTCCTGTCACTGCATTATAGGGGAAATATACGACACTTTAAAGTGTTCATTCACCTTAGGCAGATGCAAATGGGACTGAACTCTATGGGATGGATTCCCACGATGAATATGAAGTTTAATATTCCTAAGATTTTCAACAGCTTTTGCCTTCAATCAGGTGATTTGTTTTTATCATACATACATATCATTACTATTTCGTAATTCTCTGAAGCAGATCACAAAATATATAAACCTGTACTGAGATCTTTATTGGTCCCCCCATATATATCTGTCTTTCTAATCACTTAAATATTTACCCAGAAAATTACGTCTTTTGTCGAGAAAATGGAAAACGAAATGAAAGAAACCCGACTGAAAACATCTGCGAATTATAACACCTTGCTTGCCTATGGCCTTAGGCTTCTCGGAAACTCAGGGTCTTTCCTGATAAATGACGTTGCTATTCTTCTTTATCCAATAATTGGGGGGGTTAAATAAAAATTTTACAACCACTTTTTTTAATAACATCTGATAAAAAAGATTATTTTCATGGTCGGGGTAATAATTTTGTTTTCGACATCTATTGACGTCATCGGGCGGACCATAAACCTTGTCCGTGATTTAAAATCTGTTAACAGAAAATTTTAATGGGGTTTTTTGATTTCGTTTTTCTTCCTCTGTGATATCTACATGTATTTTGTTACCCTGCATAAAAATTATATGGTGTGCGAAATATCGGTCATTACGTTTTTGGGGCAAAACGTGATTTTTATATGCGTCTTGAAAATATTACGTATCGGTATCTGATAAAATTTAGTGAGAGGGGAAAATTAGGGAGATATTAATAATAATTTATTCTCATAATATTTTCTATAGATAAAAATACTTAGCGGAAAGTAATTACAATAAAAACCAGTAAGGAAAGCAGTCAAGTCGGACGGGGCCGACTATATGATAACCTTCACCACTTTGGGTATATTTAACAGATGAATCCTAACCGATGTCGCATTTTTAAAGGACTAGTAAAATGAAATTGGATCCATAAACATGTCATTCTGCAACCGATACTAAATTTTTCATTTGGTCAGATATAGAAGCTATATCTAAATCTGAACCGATTTTCACGAAACTTAACACACATCATTCTAGACCTAATTTCTTACACTGTGCCTAATTTCGTGCAAATCTAAAGGTATAAAGGGACTTTAGTGCCCCATTTACATAAAATCGGACGAAAGTATATATGGGAGCTAATTGTGTTCGAAAAAATATCCACGACTTAGTTGTGTTCGAAAAAATATTCTTTTAAAAAATCCACGCCTTAGTTGTGTTCGAAAAAATATTCTTTTAAAAAATCCACGCCTTAGCTGTGTTCGAAAAAATATTCTTTTAAAAAATCCACGCCTTAGTTGTGTTCGAAAAAATATTCTTTTAAAAAATCCACGCCTTAGTTGTGTTCGAAAAAATATTCTTTTAAAAAATCCACGCCTTAGGTCACTACGAAAAAATATTCTTTTAAAAAATCCACGCCTTAGTTGTGTTCGAAAAAATATTCTTTTAAAAAATCCACGCCTTAGTTGTGTTCGAAAAAATATTCTTTTAAAAAATCCACGCCTTAGTTGTGTTCGAAAAAATATTCTTTTAAAAAATCCACGCCTTAGGTCACTACGAAAAAATATTCCTTTAAAAAATCCACGCCTTAGGTCACTACGAAAAAATATTCCTTTAAAAAATCCACGCCTTAGTTGTGTTCCAAAAAATATTCTTTTAAAAAATCCACGCCTTAGTTGTGTTCGAAAAAATATTCCTTTAAAAAATCCACGCCTTAGGTCACTACGAAAAAATATTCCTTTAAAAAATCCACGCCTTAGGTCACTACGAAAAAATATTCCTTTAAAAAATCCACGCCTTAGGTCACTACGAAAAAATATTCCTTTAAAAAATCCACGCCTTAGGTCACTACGAAAAAATATTCCTTTAAAAAATCCACGCCTTAGGTCACTACGAAAAAATATTCCTTTAAAAAATCCACGCCTTAGGTCACTACGAAAAAATATTCCTTTAAAAAATCCACGCCTTAGGTCACTACGAAAAAATATTCCTTTAAAAAATCCACGCCTTAGGTCACTACGAAAAAATATTCCTTTAAAAAATCCACGCCTTAGGTCACTACGAAAAAATATTCCTTTAAAAAATCCACGCCTTAGGTCACTACGAAATATTCTCTTAAAAAATCCACGCCTTAGGTCACTACGAAAAAATATTCCTTTAAAAAATCCACGTCACTACGAAAAAATATTGCTTTAAAAAATCCACGCCTTAGGTCACTACGAAAAAATATTCCTTTAAAAAATCCACGCCTTAGGTCACTACGAAAAAATATTCCTTTAAAAAATCCACGCTTTAGGTCACTACGAAAAAATATTCCTTTAAAAAATCCACGCCTTAGGTCACTACGAAAAAATATTCCATTAAAAAATCCACGCCTTAGTTGTGTTCGAAAACATATTCTTTTAAAAAATCCACGCCTTAGTTGTGTTCGAAAACATATTCTTTTAAAAAATCCACGCCTTAGTTGTGTTCGAAAAAATATTCTTTTAAAAAATCCACGCCTTATTTGTGTTCGAAAAAATATTCTTTTAAAAAATCCACGCCTTAGTTGTGTTCCAAAAAATATTCTTTTAAAAAATCCACGCCTTAGTTGTGTTCGAAAAAATATTCCTTTAAAAAATTCACGCCTTAGGTCACTACGAAAAAATATTGCTTTAAAAAATCCACGCCTTAGGTCACTACGAAAAAATATTCCTTTAAAAAATCCACGCCTTAGGTCACTACGAAAAAATATTCCTTTAAAAAATCCACGCCTTAGGTCACTACGAAAAAATATTCCTTTAAAAAATCCACGCCTTAGGTCACTACGAAAAAACATTCCTTTAAAAAATCCACGCCTTAGGTCACTACGAAATATTATTTTAAAAAATCCACGCCTTAGTTGTCTTCGAAAAAATATTCTTTTATAAAATCCGCGCCTGGCTTCTATATTTACCCCGATAAGGTATCACCAGACCTAGAAATATTTAAAATTAATTTCCAATAAAATTTCCTTAGACAAATCTCATTCGTTTGGCACCATCTTATCTTCCGATAACTTTCCAACAAGATATTTTTATTAAAATATTTTTTGTTTTAATTTTCTCCATATCTCCAACAGAGATCCCCAATATCGTTCGATATTCATATGACCATGTGGGGCCAATGGAAAAATTCCCCCAACATTTATCAATAAGGCCAAGTACGTGTAAGTCAAAATATCTAAGAAACGTCATCAAATTTTTAACGCCACCCAAACAATCATCTTCGCTAAAGGCGTACGGCCAAAAGACGTCACCATCCACCACAGACATTTCCAGGAATTTAACCCGATCATGCCGTCGTAATATTGGGGACGAGGGAACTACTTCAGACCTGTGGCCAAACAATAACATTGATTTATCAATCATCATCATCTGTGTGTTCATTTATAATGAAATCTATGTCTGTAGAGGGTACTTCAAATTTTGAATTGGCAAATTCCATGAGGTCATCAAAAAATTGATACCAAGATTGTCACCGGATATAATTTGGAATTTTAATTAAAATACAAATATACTTTTATGGGGTGTGGAGGCTTTATTGCGCAATTAATTATCAATTTTCAAGTGCTGGAAATCCGTCGCCAGATCCACGACACTTGATTAGAACTATCTCTCAAAATATAGGTTGTTCAAAAATAATATTAACGCGATAATTGCATTTAAATTGAAGAAACCAAAAACCCAAAGACAATTTCAATGGAACTGATAAAGAAAACTAATTTTCACAGTGTTGTAAAAAATTGTTGATATTTTTCTTTGAGTGTATGGGTGTGATATCATTACTTTTATTTTGTTATTAGCCAATTTTTTCCATTACAACGAATCCATTACTTTCATAAATATTTGATTTTTATACTTGTTTTCTTATCTGTTAACGTTGTAATCTTAATACCAGTGTGGTATAAATTGCAATTTACTTTACGAATAAATCTAAAACTTTTTTATTTGCCATCATATTGTTAGTCTATAAAATTTATTATGTCGCACTATATGTCTACGCTTGTCAGAGGTTTGTAAAATGTAATGAAAAGAAAAAAAATTAAATGCAAGTCATGTCCTCCAATCGAAGTCAGCAACAAGTTGATTTCATTTTCTATTTAACATCGAAGGACCAAAAGGTTTTATTTCAGCAGTTACGGCGCCATCTATACCTCAAGTATACCAAAGAATATGTCATATTACCAATTATGGTTTTGCCAAATGTCCAGTTACTATTAAAGTATTTACCATTACTTTTTTCGTCCCACTAATATAAAACAAACAAGTGAAAAAGCGTTAAGTTCGGCCGGGCCGAACTTTGGATACCCTCCACCATAGTTATATTGACAGGTACTAGAAATTAAAATATAGGGAACATACCAAAAAGTGGACCTATTCCGATATTTCTAAAAACGGATTATCTAAACCATAATAAAAATTTTAGAAATTTTTAAAGGATAATTATACCCTCAGCCTTATGGCTAAGGAGGGTGTATACACTTTACACGGTGAAAATGTGCCTCATCGAACTATTGGTTCTAGACCCCATGTTTCTTTGGACCAAATCCGTTTCAGAAAATTTAGATTTCATCCGAACTTTGCCCATCTTATTATTTCTTCCAAGCTTAGTTCAAATTCGAAGATGGGGAATATCGGTCCACTCCTTCTGGAATCCAATCAGGGGCTAGGTCTAAATGCGGCTATAGTTCATTATCGAAACTTACATTCTAATCTTTTATCTCTCTATATTCCGCAGGTGAAATGAATACAAAAGAGTCTTAGAACCAAACTCAAAACGCGCAACAAATCAGTTAACTATTTTAATATAAACGAGTAAGGATCAGACGGGGCCGACTATATGATACCCTTCACCACTACGGGTATATTAAACAGGACTATTAACATGAAATTGGATGAAATAAAATATGTGATATCAATCTAAATGTGAATCTACCTATATCTATCCATAAAGTATGTAAATCGACTTCAAACATATATAAATAGGTCATCCGTTAGGCTATGTCTGTACTTCTAGAAAACGCAACTACGCAATTCTATGCTCAATTTTGTAAGTTGTGCAAAATTTGATGTCAATCTGACTACATGAGGAGTTTGATGCCCAATTTACTTGAAATCGGGCGATAATATATATGGAAGCTCTATCCAAATATTAAGCGATTTCGAACAAACTTGTCACAGTTTAGGTTATACTAATTTCAGAACGTTTTGTTCCTATTGGTTCCATGGTGCGTCAATTACTTAAAATCAATCTATAATAATAAACAAAACAAGGCAGACATCACTCCAGGCTCAATTCAGTACGTTATGCCAAATTTCGTGCAAATCGAAAGATATATAGCGACTTTGGTGCACCATTTACATGAAATCGGACGAAACTATATATGGAAGCTATATAGAAATCTGGACCGATTTTCTCGAAACTTGGCAGACATAACTCTAGGCTCAATTCAGTACGTTATGCCAAATTTCGTGCAAATGGAATGATAAATAAGGACTTTGGTGCACCATTTACATGAAATCGGACGAAGCTATATATGGGAGCTACATTAAAATCGGAACTGATTTTCTCGAAAATTGGCACACATCATTCTGCACCTAATTCAGTACTCTATGCCAAATTGCATGCAAATCGACAGATATATAGGGTCTTTGATGCACCCTTTACAAGAAATCGGACGAAACTATATATGGGAGCTAAATTTAAATCTGGACCGATTTTTACGAAACTTGACGCACATCATTCTGGACCTAATTCAGTACTCTGTGCCAAGTTTCATGCAAATCGAATGATATAAAGGGACTTTGGTGCACCATTTACTTTAAATCGGACGAAATTATATATAAGAGCTATATCTAATTCTGAACCGATTTTCTCGAAACTTGGCGCACATCATTCTGGACCTAATTCAGTACTCTGTGCCAAATTTCATGCAAATCGAAAGATAAAGAGAGACTTTGGTGTCCCATTTACCTTAAATCGGACGAAAATATATATATGAGAGCTATATCTAAATCTGAACCGATTTTTCCCAATTTCAATAGGGTTCGTCCTTGGGCCGAATAAGTGACCTCTGCCAAATTTCATCCAATTCGGAATATAAATGCGACCTGTACTTTGTTTACAATTTAACATCTACAGACGGACGGACGGACGGACATGCATAAATCGACTCAGAAAGTGATTCAATGCATATTCTCAAAAGGAACCATGGGTCTATCTCGCTTCCTTTTGTCTGTTACAAACATATGCACAAAGACATAATAAATACCCTGTACCACAGTGTGGTGAAGGGTATACAAATATTAGCCTAACCATATCGAAAAACCAATAAGTTTTATTTCAGCAGCAGCAGCAACGCCATCTATACCTCATGTATACTAAAGAAAATTCCATATCACTAATTGTGGCTCTAACACATGTCCAGTGATAGTGAAATTACTAGTCATTATTATTTTAGTTTCCACAACAATATTTGCAAAAAAATTTGGTAGTTTTTCGAATGGATACTTTGTTTTTTTTTCAAAAATAATCCATCAAAGTCAAAATTTGACAAGTAACAAATAATAATAAATAGATTCTTGCATTCATTAATGTGGACAAAAACATTTGCAGAACAAATATTTGCAGAACTCGCGTGTCAAATATTATTCCGTAATAATTGAATGTAAACGATTTTTTTCGATTTTAACTAATTTTTATTTAGTAGAATATTCAGAAGGTACAGGATTACACTGCAGGACGATAAGCAACAAATATGTATACCCTACACAACAATGTTGTCAGGGTATTATAGCTTTGTGCAGCCCCAAGAGTTTGTAACGCCGCGAAATATTGGTCCTAGTTCCACCTTTAAGTATACCGATCGTCATATCTCGACTAGCTGAGTCGATCTAGACATGTGTGTCCATCCGCCCGTCTTTGTAAACACGATACAGGCCACAGTTATGGACCAATCTTCACAAAATGTTGCATGTAGGATGGGTTCTGGCCAATGAAGACCCCTATTGTTTTTGGTAAAGATCGGTTAATATTTAGGGGATGAAATGGACCAAACACTAAATTTTTGTCTGATTTTCTGATCGCTCCAGAGTGCGCAATTATGGCCCAAACATCGCGATTTTTTATTTGGAGAAGGGGATCGGGCCAAAGAATAAGCATGCCTGTTTTGAGAAAGATTGGTCAATATTTAGCGGGTCAAATGAACCCTGACTTTTGTGTGAAAAATTACAAAATTGCGCCTGAAGGACATAGGCGCAAGAAATTCATAGTATATCCAAGAGGAGTGGTTAACCTTTAAATTGAAACCAATTATATTGTCCTTTGTACTCGGATGTGGCAATTGCACTTAAGGGAATCCCACCCATTCTCGATTTTATTTTTTCAAGATTTTCAATGGGCTGGTAAATCAAAACCAGTGCTTGTTAAGGTTTGTAACTTAACACATATATACTTGAAGATTTAAATTAGAAGAAAAATAATTTACAAAAAAAATTTGTTATTGTTTTGTTGTTGTTTTTTGTAATTAAAGAAAAGTCCATATTTTTGATGGCGGGCATGATAACTCCTCACTGAAACATCGGAATCCGAAAATTCCAACGGTGTAAGAAGGAGTACATGTCTGGCTCTCGTATGAACTAGGATTATTGACTTCGCTCCAAAATTAACAAAATAGTGGACCTTTGAAAAAATATTTTTGGAAAATCGCCGATTTTTTACCAAAACCCAAGTTAAAAAATAAGGAAGATCTTCACCGATTGGCTTTATCCTAGTTCATACGATAGCTATACACTCCCAGAGAAACGTTGCAAAATTTGGAACCGATTCGATAATTAGTTTTTGAGTTATCGTGCCCGCCATTCGCAAAAAAATGTTTAGAGAAAAACGCGTTTAAAGTTTGAGAAGCCCTTCAGCCGTCACTTGATGCTGACACAATAAATCGGATATATCTTCAAGAGTTCTTGAGATTTTCATTTGAAATTATGTAGGGACATTCTTTAATTAGTGTAGATTCGAATTATATCAACAAATTTTTTGACCCCGAGAATGGGGGGGGGGTCCCCTTAAATATATACAGGTGCTTACGTATTCATACATTATTTGGTAAACCATTAACACACTAGAGGGCGGAAATGTAGCGCTGATCGCTTTGAAATTTTCCATGAGGTTCCAGTTATGGCCAAGAACAACGTCTATAATTTGTGGTGATGGTCAGATAAAAAATTGAGATGAAGTGAACCGAAAACTTATTTTTTTGTATTTTTGCGAGTCAAATATCACCAAATATTACCCAGGCTCGGAATAAATATCCGCAGAAAGTTAGAGTTCCGTGATAGTGGTGTAGGGTATCGTATGGTCGGCCCCGTCCGACTATACTGCTCCGCTCACTGGTTTTTCATAAATAATTTTATTATTTACACAATAATAAATTGACGAGCAAAGGATTATATATTTTTTAACAATGTGGAACTAGAACCAATAGGAATAAAGGGACGAGATCACAAAAAAGTAACTAATGAACTGGACCTAGTTTCTTTTGTTCCTTTATCGGAATAATTCCAATGAACCAGTCGGTTCCGGAACTAGCCAACTTCAGAATGGGAGCATTTTGAAGGTTATTGTCGTTACATCAATAAAAAATTAACTATAACTACAATTAAAAACCACTGCGAAAAGTAGGGGAATGAATATTTATCAACACAGCCATGGCCATTCCTTTTTACACCCTTTTATACTCATCGAAATAATCATTCCCGACCCAATAAAGTATATACTCTTGATCGCTCCAGTCTCGAAATGAATTGAAATAGATGGCCATAATTTTACATAGAGTTGTCTTTTTTCTGCAGGCATGTCAAGTCTGAAGATGAGATATATATACGTCTACGTTTAGGCGTAGCCCCCATGTAAAAGTACCCCTCAATTTTCGATATTTTGGGGCTTTAGGCGTGTTTTTCAATCGAATTCGCTGAAATTAGGCTCATTAGATTATTATTGGGTGGCAAATATGACCACTAAAAATTACAAATATAGATCGTTTTTTCGTGTAGCCCCCATAAAAGGTACTCCCGATTTTCGGTATTTTTGGGTTTTGGTGCGGGTTTTTACCCGAATGCGCTATAATTTACTACTTTATGTTCTTATTGGTTAGAAAATCTCTCCACTAAAAATTTTAAATATAGGTCCACTTTTCCCGATAGCTCCCATATAAAGGTACCCAAAATTTTTCGTATTTTCGAAGTTTTGAGCGCATTTGTCGACTGAATTTTCTGTAATTTAGTGCTTTGGGTTCATATGGGGTAGCAAATCTCTCCATTAAAAGTTATATATATATATATATAGGTCAATTTTATCGGCAAGACGACATAAAAGGTTACAACCAATTTTCGGTATTTTGGGGGTTATGAACCCATTTTTTCAACCGAATTCGCTTTAAGTTGGTACTGTGCCATCTTATTGGGTAGCAAATCTGTCCACTAAAAATTATAAATATATGTCAACTTTTTCGGATGGTTTACTTAAAACTGTACCCCTAATTTTCGGTATTTTGGTGTTTTTGTGTGCGACTGAATTCGATGTAATTTGATATTCTGTAGTCGAATATGGTAACAAATCTCCCTCACAAAAATTATTAATATTCGCCCCATTTTGGAGGTAGTCCCTTTTTATACCCTTCACCACACTGTGGTATAGGGTATTATATCTTTGTGTATATGTTTGTAACAGGCAAAAGGAATCGAGATCAACCCAGGAATCCTTTTGAGAATATGCATAGAATCACTTTCTGAGTCGATTTATGCATGTCCGTCTGTCTGTCCATGAATTTTTGTGAGCATTTGTAATCCGAATTGGATAATATTTGGCACAACCCATTTATCTGGCCCTATTGAAATTGGAGAAAATCAGTTCAAATTTAGATATAGCTCCCATATATATTTTCGTCCGATTTAATGAAAATGGTGCACCAAAGTCCCTATATATTATTCGATTTGCACGAAATTTGGCACAGCGTACTGAATTAAGTCTAGGACGATATGTGTTAAATTTCGTGAAAATTGGTTCAGATTTAGATATAGCTCCCATATATATTTTCGTCCGATTTAATGAAAATGGTGCACCAAAGTCCCTATATATTATTCGATTTGCACGAAATTTGGCACAGCGTACTGAATTAAGTCTAGAACGATGTGTGTTAAATTTCGTGAAAATCGGTTCAGATTTAGATATAGCTCCCATATATATTGTCGTCCGATTTTAGGTAAATAGTGCACCAAAGTCCCTATATATCCTTCGATTTGCACGAAATTTGGCACAGCGTAGTGAAATAAGGCCAGAACGATGTATGTTAAATTTCGTGAAAATCGGTTCTAATTTAGATATAGCTCCCATATATATATATTTTCGTCCGATTTTAGGTAAACAGTCCACCAAAGTCCCTATATATCCTTCGATTTGCACGAAATTTGGTATAGAGTACTGAATTAAGTCTAGAAAGGTCTGTTTTAAATTTCGTGAAAATCGGTTCAGATTTAGATATAGCTCCCATATATATTTTCGTCCGATTTTAGGTAAATGGTGCACCAAATTTAGATTTATAAGTAAATGAAGAACACAAAATAATATGTTTTTAATACTGCAATAATCGGCGATTTTCCTTTCCTTGATCCACTCCAACCCACTTTAATATAAAAACGTGCACATTTTTATTGTCTTTCAGCTTGATGTACATATCTATGCCAGACAGTTTTTGTTATAATTTTCGTTTTTGTAGTTGTTGTTATTTTTCTTACTGATGAATTTAATAAAAAATCAGACATAAATCTGTTAATCTGTTGACGGACAACAGAGATCACTGAACAAACTTTGGTTTGCATGAGACTTACTCGCGATCACTTTGTTTACACATGCGAGTAGTACAAGCGTGATTAATAGCCGGCTCACTGTTTGCTCTCAAAATAAATCAGACAGCCCATCTCCAATGCAGGTGGAGATATCAACAACCAACAGAAATGCAGCACAAATTGTAAATAAATCTTATGTTAATTATTTTTAATAATTATTACTTATTAATAGGTGTGTGTGTGTGTGTATGTTTGTAAGTGGAGATGCATTCTTGAGCGTGATGATTTAATTTAACATAGTAAAACAATAAATAAAACGATGCTGTTGAAGCAGCTGGAATTTATGATAATGCTATAGGTAAGCAAACTATGGCGTGAAGTTGGAATACTTTTTTTTGTGGGTTATACCCGTGTAGAAAAATCGGAAAAAATTAAAAAATTGTTTTAAAAGTCCACTCCTATTGGTATACCGAAGAAAATATTTAATTTAAAAATCCACGCCTATTGGAAAAAATAATAATTTTTAATACACACCTATTGTTGTGTAGAAAACATATTTTTTTTCTAAAATCCAAGCCTCTAGCAGGGATAAAAAGTAAATGTAGCAGATGTGAGAAAATATTTATGTTTAAAATCTACAGCTCTAGCAGGACTTGAAAATAATGATCTGCTTAGCTAATAAATGTCCAACAGGGTCTCTCCTATTTGTTTTTACACCCTCCACCATAGTATGAAGGGTATATTAATTTTGTTTTCCGTTTGTAAGTCATCGATGTAATCAATTCCGACCCTATAAAGTATTTATATTTTTGATTAGCGTAAAATTCTATGACGATTTAGCCATGTCCGGCAGTCTGTCTGTTGTAATCACTTTAGCCTCTAAATGAATTGAGATAGATCGCCAAAATTTGCATAGAATCGTCATTTGTGTGCAGGCAGGGCAAGTTCGAAGATGGGATATATCGGTCCAAGTTTAGGCATAGATCCCATATAAGGGTACCCCCCAATTTTCGGTATTCTGAGGTTCTTGATCTCGTTTTTCAACCGAATTCGCTGAAATTTGGTATTTTGAGTTCTTAATGGGTAGCAAATCTCCCCACCAAAAATAATAAATATAGGATCATTTTTTCGGATAGCCCCCATATAAAGGTACCCCCCAATTTTTGGTCATGTGGGGATCTTGAGTGTGTTTTTCAACTGAATTCGCTGAAATTTGGTACATAGGGTTTTTATTTAGTGCCAAATATCTATACAAAAAATTATAAACATCGGTCAACTTTTTCTGATAGCCCCCATATAAGGGTACCCCCAATTTTTTGTATTTTGGAGTTCTTAGGCGCGATTTTCAACCGAATTCGCTGAAATTTGGTACATTGTGTTCTTTTTGGGTACCAAATTTCTCCACTATAAAATATAAATATATGTGTACCGCTCAGTTTTTGGTATTTTGGGGGTTTATATCATATTTTTCAACCGAATTGGCTGTAATTTAGTACTATGAGTTCTTATTGGGTAGCAAATCTCTTCACTAAAAGTTATAAATATAGGTCAATTTTTTCGGGTAGCTCCCATATAAGAGTACCCCAAAATGTTCGTAATTTTGGGGTTCTTCAGCGGGTTTTACCCTTTAGGGATAGTCCCTATATAACCCACTTTTTATACCCTTCACCGCACTGTGGTGCAGGGTATTATGTCTTTGTTCAGATGTTTATAACAGCAAAAGGGATAGGGATAGTCCCATGGTTTCTTTTGAGAATGTGCATAGAATCACTTTCTACGTCGATTTATGCATGTCCGTCCGTCCGTCCGTCCGTCTGTAGGTCCGTCTGTTGATGTTAAATTGTAAACAGAGTACAGGTCGTATATGGATGAAATTTGGCACAGCTCATCTATTTGGCCCAAGGACGAACCCTATTTAAATTGGGTTCAGATTTATATATAGCTCCCATATATAATTTCGTCCGATTTAATGTAAATAGTGCACCAAAGTCGCTATATATCATCCGATTCGCACGAAATTTGTCACAGCGCATTAAATTAAGTCTAGAATGATGTGTGTTAAGTTTCGAGAAAATCGGTTTAGATTTAACTATAGCTCCCATATATATTTTTGCCCGATTTAATGTAAATGGTGCACCAAAGTCCCATATGTCTTTCGATTTGCACGAAATTTGGCACAGCATAATAAATTAGATCTAGGAAGATGTGTGTTAAGTTTCGAGAAAATCGGTTTAGATTTATATATAGTTCCCATATATATTTTCACCCGATTTAAGATAAATGGGGCACAAAAGTCCCTATATATCTTTCAGAGTGCACGAAATTTGGCCCAGCGTAATGAATTAGGTCTACAATGATGTGTGTAAAGTTTCCTGAAAATCGGTTCAAATTTAGATATAGCTCCCATATATATTTTCGTCCGATTTAATGTAAATTGTATAGCAAAAGCCGTTAATATGTTTCGATTTGCACGAAATTTGGCATAGTGTACTGAATTAGCTCTAGAATGATATGTGTTAAATTTCCTGAAAATCGGTTCAGATTTAGATATCAGCTCCCATATATATTTTCGTCCGATTTAATGTAAATAGTGCACCAAAGTCCCTATATATCCTTCGATTTGCACGAAATCGGTTAAAATCGTTAAAACCGGTTCAGATTTAGATATAGCTCTCATATATATTTTCGTCTGATTTAATGTAGATACAGCACCAAAGCCCATATATATTTCTCATTTTGCTTTAAATCGGGCCGACTTATACCCTTCACCACTTTGCCTATGTTCAACAGATGAATCTTTTAAGGGACCAGTAAAATGAAATTGGATCCATAAACATGTCATTCTGCAACCGATACTAAATTCTTAATTTGGTCAGATGTAGAAGCTATATCTAAATCTGAACCAATATTCAGGAAACTTATCACACATCATTCTAGACTTATTTTATTACGCTGTGCCAAATTTCGTGCAAATCGAGAGATATATAGGGATTTTGGTGCACCATTTACATTAAATCGGACGAAAATATATATGGGAGCTATATCTAAATCTGAACCGATTTTCTCGAAACTTGGCACACATCATTCTCGGCCTAATTAATTACGCTGTGTCAAATTTCGTGCAAATCGAAAGATATATAGGTAATTTGGTGCACCATTTACATTAAATCGGACGAAAATATATATGGGAGCTATATCTAAATGTGAACCGACTTTTCCCAATTTCAATAGGGTTCGTCCTTGGGCCAAATAAGTGACCTATGCCAAATTTCATCCAAATCGGATCATAAATGCGACCTTTACATTGTTCACAAAAGTACATGGACGGACGGACAGACGGACATGCGTAAATCGATTCCGAAAGTGTTTCTATGCATATTCTCAAAAGGAACCATGTGTCTATCTTGTTTCCTTTTGCCTGTTACAAAAACACAAAGACATAATACCCTGCACAAAGACATAATACCCTGTACCACAGTGTGGTGAAGGGTATAAAAATGTGGCATAGGTTGCAGAATGGCATGTGTCGGTTTACATATAGATACAGATCAGATATTTAAGTTCGTTCAATTATACCCTACACAACTATGTTGTCAGGGTATTATTTTATGTCAATGTTCTTTCGAAAATGCGACGTCTGTTAAGATACATATGCAGAATATACCCAAAGTGCTGAAGGGTATCATATAGTCGGCTCAGACCGACTTTACTATTTCCTTACTGTTTTTTTTTTTTTTAAATCGTGCGAAAATTGTTTGCCTTAGTTTTCATTCACATAACTATTTCATGTTTGTTGTTTTTTATTTAGCTTCGATATTTACATAAATTATATAAGTCAGGGTTATAAATAGCTATTGTTCTCATTGCAAAGTATAATCGTACCAAATCGTACTTATTTTTTGTTCTGATAATATTGAACACCTTAAAACATGTGCTAATCGTTTTTTTTTTTTTTTTTGCTTTGAAAATTATTTTCAGATATTTGAGATAGGGATCAGAACCTAGTACTTCTTAATCAAAAAAAAAAAAATATCTTTATTAGAATCACGTGAATTTTATGAAGTGTTTTTTCCAGGTGATTATTTGTTGTTTTTTTTATTATTATTTTTTTAATACATTGTTGTTCTTGTAGTATTGATTTTAATTGATAATTGTTTTTAATCGTATCATTGGCATATTGGATCGTATGAGTATTTTGTGTTATATACAACAGCTGCCATAAAGATTTCCAAAGAAAATCAATGATTTGGAGGCTTATTGTTTATGGGACAAACTATTAAAAAAATAGTTATTTTTAAATCCCCCATATTTATTTCTTTGATATACAATATGGGACCAAATAAAACAAAACAAGTGAAAAAGCGTTAAGTTCGGGCGGGCCGAACTTTGGATACCCTCGACCATAGGAATACTAACAGTTACGTGAAATGAAAATATAGTGGTAATTCTACAAAACGATTTATGTAAACCATTATGTACACCAATAACAAACTTCAGCAATTTTTAATGGGGATTTTTCCTAAAATCTGTAAGATCCAAAAAGTGGACTGATACTGATAATGCAGGGTAGAGTTACTCTACTAGAGTATAAAATTCTCAAACTACGGTAATTTAGATTACAAAGTTATATGAGGATATGCCTAAAGTGGGACCAATATTGATTACATAGTGTACGATATAGTGAATATTTGGGGATATCATTATATGAGGTCTATGCCTAATTAATGACCGGTATATGCCAATTTTGAACCCAATATTTTAATTGTTTATCTCAATTCTTGCCTTCAGGAGTTATCACTATATTGAGGAGATGCCTAAATGTCTGCCGATATATTTCATTATCATCATGTTTGAGTTTTCTTTTATCACAATATCTTTAGAAGGCGGAATCCTTACAACAGATGGCTAAATAGTCTTTGTAGGGTAAAAACTGACTATTCCCCGTAACGACTACCCAACACAAGGAACAAATCAGATAACTATTTTAATATAAAACAAGGGGGTTATATGAACTACCCCTAAAAAGGGGTGAATATTAATAATTTTTGGTGGGGACCACAAGAACCCTAAAAAACCGAAAATTTGGGATACCTTTATATGAGGGATACCCGTGAAAAAATCCGGTCAAAACCGCCCAAAAACTGGAAATTGGGGGCTACCAGATAAAGTGGACCTATATTTATAATTTTAAGAGGGGAAATTTGGTACCCAATAAGAACCCAATATACCAAATTTCAGCGAATTCGATTGAAAACCGCGCTCAAGAACCCTAAAATACCGAAAATTGGGCGCTACCCGAAAAAATTTACCTATATTTATAATTTTTTGTGGAGAGATTTGCTACCCAATAAGAACTCAAAATACTGAATTACAGCCAATTTGGTGAAAAAAAATCCGGTCAAAACCCCCCAAAAACTGAAAATTGGAAGTTACTTTTATATCGGGGCTACCAGAAAAAGTGGACCTATATTTATAATTTTTAATGGGGAAATTTGGTACCCAATAAGAACCCAAATTTCAGCGAATTCGGTTGAAAACCGCGCTCAAGAACCCTAAAATACCGAAAATTAGGGGCTACCCTTATATGGGACCTATGCCTAAACGTGGACCTATATAGCCCATCTACCAGAAAAAGTGGACCTATATTTATAATTTTAAGTGGGGAAATTTGGTACCCAATAAGAACCCAATGTACCAAATTTCAGCGAATTCGGTTGAAAACCGCGCTCAAGAACCCTAAAATACCGAAAATTAGGGGCTACCCTTATATGGGACCTATGCCTAAACGTGGACCTATATAGCCCATCTTCGAACTTGACCTGCCTGCAGACAAAAGACAACCCTATGCAAAATTTTAGCATCCTATCCCAATTCCTTCAGAAGATAGCGTGATTACAACAGACAGACGGACGGACATTGCTAGATCGTCTTAGAATTTTACCCTGATCAAGAATATATATACTTTATAGGGTCGGAAATGAATATTTCGATGAGTTACAAACGGAATGACAAAATTAATATACCCTCCATACTATGGTGGAGGGTATAAAAAAAGAGTTACATATTTTTAAATGCCACATTAATTATTTCTTTGATATACAATATGGAACCAAATAAAACAAAAAATAGGAGTATTCTCATAGGGCGGTCTCCGATCGAAAGTGCAGAATATATTTTTAACTTATGAGGTGGCATATTAAAGTGACATTTTTTCTATCAAGATTCATAATTTCAAAAAAAAAGAACTATTGGTAAATTCTGCAATACATTACCTCTCAATCTCCAACCTGAAGACCTGAAACTCCATCTTTTAGTTATTTTCTCCATCTCATTATCAATGTCAACAAGAACAAGAGCAAAGGAAATAAACTTATCTAAATACAATGAAAACAAAAATGTAATTTTTTTACAACAGCCTTTTACAACCTGCTATAACTATATGATATGCTGTTGTAAAAGTTGTGAGTGAGTCAACCCTCTATTCTGGCCCTTTAACTAGAGTTGTGGCGCACTACGCGAACTTTTTTATATCAATTATTCGAAAAATATATTATTTAACATTTATAATAATTATCACCCAATACAATTATCAGTTAAATCGCAAATGAATGAATGCATTAAAAACGAATCTACTCGAATCCGACCCTAGGGTAATAAATTCAAAGGGTATTTATTAATTGAAGTGTTTGGATGATGATCGATTGGTTTGATTTTTTTTTTTTTTTTGCGGCGAACAACAACTACAGGAGTATTTGTTATCGCTGAAAAGGTATTATTTAAAAAAGTCCAAGTCATCTTAAAATTCCATACTTTCGGGACAAACATAAAACGCGGAACAAATCAGATACCTATTTTAATATAAACCAGTAACGAAAGTAGTAACGTCGGACGGGGCCGATTATATAATACCCTTCACCATTTCTATTAAATCGGACGAATATATATGTATATGTATATATACTTGCATATGCCCGCAACTTCGTTAGCGAATGTAGGAAATATTTAAAAATGTATAAACATTATATTTTATTTTCACAGAAAACTGCATATGTCAGAAAAAACAATCCACACATTAATATGGACCATAAATTAAATTTCAGTACCATTTAATACCAAATTTCATGATTCGAGCTCTACAGGTTCACCCAAATTCAAATTTTCCATTTAGCACACATTATTTCCATAAGTACCCTATGTATATCCCGATCCTACACCCCCACAATGATTCCAAATTCAAATACAGGATTCCAACTCTATTGGTTCACCCACAATTCAAATTGTACCAAATTTAGTACACAGTAGTACGAATTTCCAAAACTTCCTACTTAACCCAATCCAACACCCCCACAGTGATCATAAATCCAAGTTTCAGGATTCCAACTCTATCGGTTCACCCACAATACAAATTGTACCAAATTTAGTACACAGTAGTACCAATTTCAAAAACTTCCTACATATCCCAAACCTACACCCCCACACTGATCCTAAATCCAAGTTTCAGGGTTATAACTATATGATCACCCACAATTCAAATTGTACTAAATTTAGTACAAAGTAGTACCAATTTCCAAATCTTCCTACGTACCCCAATCCTATACAGTGTTCCTAAATCAAAATTCCAGGATTCCAACTCTTTTGGTTAACCCACAAATCAAATCGTACTAAATTTTGTACATAGTAGTACCAATTTCCAAACCTTCCTACATACCCCAATCCTACACCTGTACAGTGATCCTAAATCAAAATTTCGAGATTTCAACTCTATCGCTTTACCCACAATTCAAACTGTATCAAATTTAGTACACATTAGTACTAATTTCCAAAAATTCCTACATATCTCAATCGTACACCTCAAGAATGATCCTGATTCCAAATTTCATGATTCTACTCTATTGGTTCTCCTAAAATTCAAATTTTACCAAATTTAGTACCATTTAGTACACATAAGTATCATTTTCTTAAACTGAATCATGACCCCAATCCCACACCCCTACAGTGATCCTAACTTCAAATTTCATTGTTCCCGCTCTATCGGTTCACCCAAATCCAAACTGTACCGATTATAGTACGATTTAGTACTTTTCGTACTCACAAGTAAAAAATTTGTAAAACTACGTTCATATCCCAATCCTACACTCCGACGGTACTTTTAATTTCAAATTCCAGAATTCCAGCTCGATTTGTATCTCCAAATTAAATTTGTACCAAATATAGTACCATACAGTACTTTTCGTACACATGAGTACACGCTTTCAAAACCATCTCCTTAAATGGACCCTACTTCTCAACCATAATTCACATTCCAAATTTCAAGTTTTTAGCGCTTTCCGATCACATGCTACAGAATTTTACGAAATTTAGTACATTTTCGTACTTTTCGATAGCTATTGTTCGAATTTTCAAAAACCCTTTGGTACATCTATCCTACACTCCATCAACGATCACCAAACCAAATTTCAGAGTTCTAACTCCACCGGTTCGCCAAATACAAATGGTATCAAATTTAGTACTTTTCGTACCGTTCTAGTACGAATTTCCAAAAACCTAGCCTTATCTGTCACCTTTGGACCAAGAGTGACCCTCACCCAAAATTTCAAGAATCTAGCTTCAGCCGTTTCGTCTGGACGTTGATGAATCGTTAAATCAGTAGGTCAATCAGTTAGTCAATCACTTTACTCTTTTATTAGTATAGATATATCAGTTCCCTGTGCCAAATTTCGAGCAAATCGAAAGGTATATAGGGACGAAAATATATATGGAAGCTATATCTAAATCGGAACCGATTTTCACGAAACCTGGCACACATTATTCTAGAATTTATTTAGTACGCTGTGTCAAATTCCGTGCAAATCTGAATAAATATAGGGACTTTGGTACACCATTTACCTTAAATCGGACGAAAATATGTATGAGAGCTACATCTAAATCTGAACCGATTTTTCCCAATTTCAATAGGGTTCGTCTTGGGGCCAAACAAATGAGCTGTGCAAAATTTCATCCACTTCGGATCGTAAATGTGACCTGTACATTGTTTACAATTTAACATGTACAGACGGACGGACATGCATAAATCGACTCAGAAAGTGATTCTATGCATATTCCCAAAAGGAACCATGGGAACCCTGTACCACCGTGTGGTAAAGGGTATAATAAAGTTTTTGGTCCAATAGGGGTCTTCTTTGGCCAGAACCCATGCTAAATGCTAAATTTCGTGAACAATGGTCCGTAACTGTGGCCTGTATCGTGTTTACAAATTATAATAGACAGACGGATGGACACACATGTCTAGATCGACTCAGCTAGTATAGATATGATAGATATAGATATGATCGGTTACACATTAGCAACACCTACGATATCCCAACACTCTTGGTGAACTAACAAGGTTTTAATGCTCTTTCTAATCCGAAGAGGTCATATAAAAGTCGACCAATGCGATCGGCCGAGAATATCGCTGCCGTACGAGCCAGTGTTGAGAGGGCCACAAGAACATCCCAAAAACGCAGTTCTCAGCAGTTGGGCATGGCTCGGTCCACTTTACAACGGATTATTCGCATTGATTTGCATTTGTTCCCGTACAAAATTCAATTGACGCAAAGAATGTTGCCCGCGGACAAGCCTCGTCGATTGGAATGGGCCCAAAGACTCATCGAAATGGCCGAAGATAACGAGCAATTTTGGAACAAAATGATCATGTCCGATGAAGCCCATTTCACATTGAATGGGACCGTAAATAAGCAAAATTGCCGTTTTTACGCCACTGAAAATCCTCAGGAGATTCAAGAAGTGCCTCTTCATGACAAAAAAGTCACAGTTTGGTGCGGCGTTAGTGCGAAAACGGTCATTGGGCCGTTTTTCTTCCAAAATGAAAATGGCCATGCTGTTACCATCAGTCAAGAGCGTTATCGCGACATGATGACCAATTTTGTGATGCCAATTATTCGTCGAAAGCGTATGAGGCAGTTCTGGTTTCAACAAGACGGCGCTCTACCGCACACAAGTCGCAAACAATCGATTTTCTGAAGAATTTGTTTCCGGGCCGTTTGATGTCGAAAAGTGGTGATTTGGACTGGCCACTGCGTTCGCCCGATTTAAAGCCGCCTGACTTCTTCTTGTGGGGATATTTGAAGTCAAAGGTTGACGTTAACAAGCCAAGGACCGTAGAAGAGCTCAAGGACAACATTCGTGAAGAGATAGCCGCTATTCCGGCCAAAATGTTGGCAAAAACGATGGAAAATGCAGCAAAAAGGGCACAATACGTCATCAACGCCAGAGGCGGCCATTTGAGAGATATCGTATTCAAAAATTGATGCAAACAAATCTACTTGGAACAGATTAAATGATTAACATTGCCAACCACATTTTTATATTTTTCTTTGATTTAAAAAAAAAACACGGGTCCGTCGAATATGGGCAACCCTGTATCCGCCAGTACATTTTAATTTTTGCTCAATTTGTTTATTTTTTTAACCATATGCGAATCAACACGGAACTAAGTGAGGGAAAAATAAAAATATCAACGAAAGAGGGAGATTCAAAGGAACTATTTAGAAGTCGGAACTATATGGAACAAAGGAATTATATTAAGGAACTAGTTCTTTTTACAAAAGGAACGAGGAAATCGATCTGCTCCGCGAACTAGATCACCCAACTCTAGAAGGAGTACTTATATTTACCTTATATCCGACAATGGAAGTCAGCTTCTCAGTCGTATTTTCAGGAAATAGTTAAATGAAATCGGACTTCACCTCCAGCTGAAGGCGTCATATTGCCTACAAATCCTGAAAATCCGCCAAAAAAGGCCAACAAAATTGTAAAAACTGCAATTACTCAGGTATGTCAGAACACACTTGGCTATAAATCCTGCGCCTTCAGAATCTACAGGATCCAGCCTATTTAAGATCAAGACTAAATAACACACAGTACGACGAGGCAGTCCGAAACAAGCTTAGGCCGAGCTTATTTAATCTTCGTCAAAGTCCCTAGAAACCAGTAGCAGGTGGGAAGTTTGCATTTAAGCTACCTCCAAAATACGCCATTCTAAGCTATCGAATTTGTATCGTCAGTGAGGACCCGAAAAACGCTCGACCCACGAAAACTCATACAATTTCTTTGCTAAATTGGAAAACGTTAGCAATTTATTTTCTATATATAGGTTCTACAAGGGCGACATGAAAATAAAGGCGGCCCTATAACGGGGAAGATTCGTTAAAATGAGATTTACACCTCAGACTATTTTCCAAGTGATGAGGGAGTTTCAAGTCCGCAGAATCCACATTTCCAGAAGTGATATTAATATCATTGGACGAAGTGTTGGGCACGTCGCTGGGGGAATAAGTCGCGGAGCAAAGTCACACTACGACTGGACTTGGTTGGTGTCGTGTCCCTATAGGCGATATGCATGTTACCTCATCCAATTTTATTTCGACCCCGTCGAAAGTTCGCAACGTCTCCCACCTGTTTTTAATTTGGAAAGGGCTCCTCGAACACATACCGTTATACCTTCGTCTGACCATTCGTTTAATCAGATTAAGACTTCAGAATATTCTTCAAGTGAATATTCCGGAAGTGATTTGGATATAAAAGGACACAGCGTTGGGCACTGAGGAAGTTGAAGGCCCGACGAAGACTACGGACGTTACAAGTCCGCATACGCCAAGGTATTAGCGCAGAATTGACATCCCCGGAAGTGATTTGAATATCATTGGATGAGTAGCTTGTCTTCTCGGCATGGAGCAACCGCACACAAAGACTGAAGCTAATTGGTGCCGAGTCCGAACTAAACCCAATATCTTCCTTAAATATAATATCCTTATCTTCCTTAATATAAAATCAAGACGCGGAATGCGTGTTACCTCACCCAGTGAGTAACACCCTCGTCATAGGTCTGGGAAGCGACGTAACCTATCTGAGTGAAATTAGAAAAAGGGTCCCTTGAACCACGGACCGTGAGACCTTAAACTAACTATGAAGCTGCGAAAGACGTATCGGGAAAGTCATTCATTCGAATATGCCAGTCATTCGAATATGCCAGTCATTCGAATATGCCAGTTGCTAGGGCATTAGTTGCACATGAAGGCAGCAACAGCATTACGAAACCGGACATCCAGTATACGAAAGTAGAGGCCATTCTGAATCGTTAATATTCCTAGTGTTAAGATGTCTTGCCAGTGCGTATGTTATATATATTACTCCGAATAAGGCCACCAGCCAGAGCTCAAGCTCCACTTTCCTTGCTAACCATGAAGAGCACAGG
>NW_026879670.1:0-27434 GCF_032173495.1 Musca vetustissima | reverse complement strand
ATGTATAATCTGCATTTGGGAAAAATCGGTTCAGATTTAGATATAGCTCCCATATATATATTTAACCGATTTAATGTAAACGGTCCCTATATATCTTTCGATTTGCACGAAATTTGGTACAGGCTAATCATTTAGGCATATAATGATGTCTGCCAAGTTTCATGAAAATCGGTCCAGATTTAGATATAGCTCCCATATATAGTTTCGTCCGATTTCAGGTAAATGGTGCCCCAAAGTCCCTATATATCTTTTGATTTGCACGAAATTTGGCATAACGTACTGAATTAAGCCTAGAGTGATGTCTGCCAAGTTTCGAGAAAATCGGTCCAGATTTAGATATAGCTCCCATATATAGATTCGTCCGATTTCATGTAAATGGTGCCCCAAAGTCCCTATATATCTTTTGATTTGCACGAAATTTGGCATAACGTACTGAATTGAGCCTAGAATGATGTCTGCCAAGTTTCATGAAAATCGGTCCTGATTTAGATATATCTCCCATATATAGTTTCGTCCGATTTCATGTAAATGGTGCCCCAAAGTCCCTATATATCTTTCGATTTGCACGAAATTTGGTAAAACCTAATCATTTAGGTCTAGAATGATGCCTGCAAAGTTTCGTGAAAATCGGTCCAGATTTAGATATAGCTCCCATATATAGTTTCGTCCGATTTCATGTAAATGGTGCCCCAAAGTCCCTATATATCTTTCGATTTGCACGAAATTTGGCATAACGTATTGAATTGAGTCTAGAATGATGTCTGCCAATTTTCATGAAAATCGGTCCTGATTTAGATATATCTCCCATATATAGTTTCGTCCGATTTCATGTAAATGGTACCCCAAAGTCCCTATATATCTTTCGATTTGCACGAAATTTGGCATAACGTACTTAATTGAGCCTAGAAGGATGTCTGCCAAGTTTTATGAAAATTAGTTCAGATTTCTATATAGCTCCCACTTATAGTTTCGTCCGATTTCATGTAAATGGTGCCCCAAAGTCCCTATATATCTTTCGATTTGCACGAAATTTGGTACAGCCTAATCATTTAGGTCTAGAATGATGTATGTAAAGTTTCGTGAAAATCTGTCCAGATTAAGATATAGCTCCCATATATAGTTTCGTCCGATTTCATGTAAATGGTACCCCAAAGTCCCTATATATCTTTCGATTTGCACGAAATTTGGCATAACGTACTGAATTGAGCCTAGATTGATGTCTGCGTTGTTTCGTGAAAATCGGTCCACACTTAGATATAGCTCCCTTTTATTATAGATTGATTTTAAGTACTTGACACACCAAGGAACCAATAGGAACAAAACGTTCTGAAATTAGTATAACGTATCCTGTGACAAGTTTGTTTGAAATCGCTTAATATTTGGCCCGATTTCAAGTAAATTGGGCATCAAACTCCTCATGTTAGTCAGTTTGACATCAAATTTTGCACAACGTACAAAATTGAGCATAGAATTATGTAGTTTCGTTTTCTAGAAGTACAGACATAGCCCAACGGATGACCTATTTATATTTGTTTGAAGTCGATTTACATACTTTATGGATAGATCTACGTAGATTCACATTTAGATAAATATCACATATTTTATTTCATTCAAGTTCATGCTAATAGTCGTTTTTAATATACCCATAGTGGTGAAGGGTATCATATAGTCGGCCCCGTCCGACTTTACTACTTTCCTTACTGGTTTTTTTTTGGCGTTGTTACTGTTGTTGTAAAATATTCTTTTGTAGAGAAAAAAAGTTTCTTTCAGAATATCAGTCAGGCGTTAACGTTGATGAAAGAAATCCCACAAGTGTTTTTTTTTTTGCTTCTGAAAAGGAATGAGTTTTTTAGAGAACAAATGTAATTTATTTCGGTTTCACTTTTATTACGCATTTAAATGTACAAACAAATATTTTACTTATTCTGAAATCTCTGTGAAATTACTGAGAAAAGTTATAAAGAAAGTTGGAATCGCGGTCTAAGGATCATAAAACAATATTCGTATTAAAGGAGCTTAAAGAAAATTAGGCATAAAAGTGAATTAATAAATAATCAACCATGTAAAATATTTTTCAAAAATCCACCCATGTGGGTAGACTCTAAAAAACGCCTACACCTACTCCGAAAATATTCTTTAAAAATCCTTGCCCATGGGTAGACTCTGAAAACTGCATTTTCTTTGGAATAGTTTTGGAATGACACATATTTGTAATTTATTGTTGTTGTCGCTTGAAACGCTCTTTTCTCCAAGTGTGGCAAAAAAAACACAAACACAAACAATTTCATCTGTCTCCATACAAGAATAATTTTCTTTCTTTTAAATGTGACAAACTGTTTAAGTGTTGTGATAAATATCTTATGGTTAATGCGCCTGAAAGTATGCAGTGTTCCACATATCTAAAACCATCTGAAGGAGAACATAATTGCAATGAACAACAAGGGAGCAAAAGGGGCGATGAAAAGGAAAAAGAACTTCAATTTTGAAAAAAAAATATCTGATGTGTTGAAATGTAAATAATGTTGAAGAATTTTAAGAAATACCCTTGGACAACAATTTCTTACATTTTTGTATGAAGGGTTTTCAAAGGATTATAATGAAAATAAATTTTTATTGTCAGCTTAGGATTCTTAAACTGACAATGAAACTGATTTTCGATATAGCCCCTTGTATTTTTTTTTTAATTTCCCCGTTCCCGTCATATCCCGTTACTGTATGTAGCAAGAACATGATTCATAACACCATTGCTCTCAAGCTGATTTTGATACAGACACTCGGTTACATACACATATTCACACGATACATATCTACCAGTGAAATATTTCTGATAACCAAAGGATTAAAGGATCTACCCATCCTTAAAGAGACCAGGTGCTTATGTGAGCAAACTTTTAAAAAGACCAACTGGCTTTGTTGTTGTAATATATCTGAGTGCATGCTGTGCTGAGTGGATTTTCTTTATCATAATATAGAAGTGGGAGGATAAAGCAATCTATATATGGTGTATCTTTTATAAATCACTGGAAATACGGTGGGATTTTTAGAAATATTTCTAGAAATATGAGTGTATTTTTTTCAAATTACTTTATTATTTGATTAATTTTTTATGGCCTATCCATAGGCAAGGATTTTTTAAAATTAATTTTTCATTGCCCTGAATTAAGTGTAAATCTTTTGAAGATAGCTTATCTTCCTTCAATAAACATTTACTTCCTCTAGCTTTGCTGCTTTATTTCTTTTGCTTTATATTTTACAGCTTTTATTTACTACAAAATAAAGTTCAATTCTTCGAAGCTGTAGTAGTGGTAGTACATCATATCCTTTTTTTGTAAATTGCAATTCCCATTTTGCGTTCTTCCTGCTCTACCTGGAATACCACGTAGAGGGAAACAACAATATCAGTGGGTAGTCCACTTGGTACGGCGGCATCATGCACAAGAGCTCCACTCAGTGCCCACCTCTTTCGGAAAAATCAAACATTGCAAGTACACAATTTATAAACAGTCACGGATGATATATATATATATATATATTTTGTGGTGTTGTTGTTATTGGTTTTGTCTGGACCGAAATAACCCGCACTGCTGTTGTTGATGGTATTTAATTATTGAAGTTTTTATGAATTTATTTTCTTTTCTTTAAACAAAAAATATTTCATAAAGTTGTAAACGAACTAAATGGGATTCATTTAAAAATATTTCAAGATATATTTTAAGGCTTGGATTTTTATACCCTTCACCACTCTGTGGTACAGGGTATTATGTCTTTGTGCATATGTTTGTAACAGGCAAAAGGAATCGAGATAGACCTATGGTTCCTTTTGTGAAAATGGATAGAATCACTTTCTGAGTCGATTTACGCATGTCTGTCTGTCAGTCTGTCCATGTATTTTCGTTAACAAAGTACAGGTCGTATTTGTGATCAGATTTGGATGAAATTTGGCACAGTTCACTTATTTGGCCCAAGGACGAATGATACACCAAACTCCCAATATTTGTCCGATTGGGACCAAATTTTGTATAGAGTTCTGAATTAGGTCCAGATTGATGTCTGCGAAGTTTTGCTGGAATCTGTTCAGATTTAGATATAGCTCCCATATATAGAAGCCACATAATGGTCTCACTGATTTTATTCCGTTCATAAACTTTGAATTTAATGACTAGAGGACGAAATTTCCAAAAACACATAATAACCATTCCGTTCATGAAATCAAAATAGAAGATGTTCAACTAACACGTACTATACATGTCAATGATAATCATCATGGTGTAATCAAAGGCCTCCCTGAAAAAGGACATGATACGAATCACAACCTATGGAACACAAAAAATACAAAATAAAACTTTTTGAAGGGAATGTGACAGAGGATTACCATCAATAGTAATCATTTCTAATGTTTGTCTTACATAAAATATCCTGACACTATTATCAGTTTTATTGACCATGAAAGGAAATCAAAATCAAATAAGACCAACCCTCAAATTAACCACAAATACATGTTTGTGGCGTACAAAAATTGAATAAAGAAAAAATTAAACTGTGATGAGGAAAAACGCCATAAAACATAGATTTCATTGTGTATAAAAATTAATTTTAAAAATATCCACGCTTTGAGGTAGGCCTTGAAATTTTAATTTTAAAAACTCCACTCCTAGAGGTAGCCTTAAAAATTTAATTTAAAAAACCACGACTAAAGATAGGCCTTGAAATTTTAATTTTAAGAATTCATGCCTAGAGGTAGGCCTTGAGAAACGAAAGTAGTTTTTAAGAGTAATTTCTTTGCAAAAATGCCATAACTGACCCCAATTTCACTAAAATATATTTTTAACAAGTCTGGCCTGTTGTTGGGTCATTCGAAATATTTTTTATCTGCTTTTGTTTTTGGCCCTTTTAAAACATATTAAAATGCGTTTTTAGGCGTTAGAAGCGTTTAAAGGCCTTAAAATGCCTTTTTAGACCACCGAAAATTAAAATGCGTTTTTTAGGCGTTAGAAGCGTTTAAAGGCCTTAAAATGCCTTTTTAGACCACAGAAAATTAAAATGCGTTTTTTAGGCGTTAGAAGCGTTTTAAAAAATGCCTTTTTAGATTACAGAAAAATTAAAATGCGTTTTCTAGGCGTTAGAAGCGTTTAAAGGCCTTAAAATGCCTTTTTAGACCACAGAAAATTAAAATGCGCCTTTTTTAGGCGTTAGAAGCGTTTAAAAAATGTCTTTTTAGACCACAGAAAATTAAAATGCGTTTTTTAGGCGTTAGAAGCGTTTAAGGCCTTAAAATGCCTTTTTAGACCGCATTAAAATGCGTTTTTTAGGCGTTAGAAGCGTTTAAAGGCCTTAAAATGCCTTTTTAGACCACAGAAAATTAAAATGCGTTTTTTAGGCGTTAGAAGCGTTTAAAGGCCTTAAAATGCCTTTTTAGACCACAGAAATTTAAAATGCGTTTTTTAGGCGTTAGAAGCGTTTAAAGGCCTTAAAATGCCTTTTTAGACCACCGAAAATTAAAATGCGTTTTCTAGGCGTTAGAAGCGTTAAAATGCCTTTTTAGACCACAGAAAATTAAAATGCGTTTTCTAGGCGTTAGAAGCGTTTAAAGGCCTTAAAATGCCTTTTTAGACCATCGAAAATTAAAATGCGTTTTTTAGGCGTTAGAAGCGTTTAAAGGCCTTAAAATGCCTTTTTAGACCACAGAAAATTAAAATGCGTTTTTTAGGCGTTAGAAGCGTTTAAAGGCCTTAAAATGCCTTTAGAAGCGTTTAAAGGCCTTAAAATGCCTTTTTAGACCACAGAAAATTAAAATGCGTTTTTTAGGCGTTAGAAGCGTTTAAAGGCCTTAAAATGCCTTTTTAGACCACAGAAAATTAAAATGCGTTTTTTAGGCGTTAGAAGCGTTTAAAGGCCTTAAAATGCCTTTTTAGACCACAGAAAATTAAAATGCGTTTTTTAGGCGTTAGAAGCGTTTAAAGGCCTTAAAATGCCTTTTTAGACCACAGAAAATTAAAATGCGTTTTTTAGGCGTTAGAAGCGTTTAAAGGCCTTAAAATGCCTTTTTAGACCACAGAAAATTAAAATGCGTTTTTTAGGCGTTAGAAGCGTTTAAAGGCCTTAAAATGCCTTTTTAGACCACAGAAAATTAAAATGCGTTTTTAGGCGTTAAAATCGTTTAAAGGCCTTAAAATGCCTTTTTAGACCACAGAAAATTAAAATGCGTTTTCTAGGCGTTAGAAGCGTTAAAATGCCTTTTTAGACCACAGAAAATTAAAATGCGTTTTCTAGGCGTTAGAAGCGTTTAAAGGCCTTAAAATGCCTTTTTAGACCACAGAAAATTAAAATGCGTTTTCTAGGCGTTAGCAGCGTTTAAAGGCCTTAAAATGCCTTTTTAGACCACAGAAAATTAAAATGCGTTTTCTAGGCGTTAGAAGCGTTTAAAGGCCTTAAAATGCCTTTTTAGACCACAGAAAATTAAAATGCGTTTTTTAGGCGTTAGAAGCGTTTAAAGGCCCTTTTTAAAAAAATTAAAATGCCTTTTTAGACCACAGAAAATTAAAATGCGTTTTTTAGGCGTTAGAAGCGTTTTAAGGCCTTAAAATGCCTTTTTAGACCACCGAAAATTAAAATGCGTTTTTTAGGCGTTAGAAGCGTTTAAAGGCCTTAAAATGCCTTTTTAGACCATCGAAAATTAAAATGCGTTTTTTAGGCGTTAGAAGCGTTTTAAGGCCTTAAAATGCCTTTTTAGAAAAAATTAAAATGCGTTTTTTAGGCGTTAGAAGCGTTTAAAGGCCTTAAAATGCCTTTTTAGACCACCGAAAATTAAAATGCGTTTTTTAGGCGTTAGAAGCGTTTTTTAGGCGTTAGAAGCGTTTTAAGGGCTTAAAATGCCTTTTTAGACCATCGAAAATTAAAATGCGTTTTTAGGCGTTAGAAGCGTTTAAAGGCCTTAAAATGCCTTTTTAGACCACAGAAAATTAAAATGCGTTTTTTAGGCGTTAGAAGCGTTTTAAGGCCTTAAAATTCCTTTTTAAAAAACAGAAAATTAAAATGCGTTTTTTAGGCGTTAGAAGCGTTTAAAAAATGCCTTTTTAGACCACAGAAAATTAAAATGCGTTTTTTAGGCTTTTTAAAGGCCTTAAAATGCCTTTTTAGACCACAGAAAATTAAAATGCGTTTTTTAGGCGTTAGAAGCGTTTTAAGGGCTTAAAATGCCTTTTTAGACCAATTAAAATGCGTTTTTTAGGCGTTAGAATCGTTTAAAGGCCTTAAAATGCCTTTTTAAAAAACAAAAACTTAAAATGCGTTTTTTAGGCGTTAGAAGCGTTTTAAGGGCTTAAAATGCCTTTTTAGACCATCGAAAATTAAAATGCGTTTTTTAGGCGTTAGAAGCGTTTTAAGGGCTTAAAATGCCTTTTTAGACCATCGAAAATTAAAATGCGTTTTTTAGGCGTTAGAAGCGTTTAAAGGCCTTAAAATGCCTTTTTAGACCATCGAAAATTAAAATGCGTTTTTTAGGCGTTAGAAGCGTTTAAAGGCCTTAAAATGCCTTTTTAGACCACCGAAAATTAAAATGCGTTTTTTAGGCGTTAGAAGCGTTTTAAGGGCTTAAAATGCCTTTTTAGACCATCGAAAATTAAAATGCGTTTTTTAGGCGTTAGAAGCGTTTAAAGGCCTTAAAATGCCTTTTTAGACCACCGAAAATTAAAATGCGTTTTTTAGGCGTTAGAAGCGTTTAAAGGCCTTAAAATGCCTTTTTAGACCATCGAAAATTAAAATGCGTTTTTTAGGCGTTAGAAGCGTTTAAAGGCCTTAAAATGCCTTTTTAGACCACAGAAAATTAAAATGTGTTTTTTAGGCGTTAGAAGCGTTTTAAGGGCTTAAAATGCCTTTTTAGACCACCGAAAATTAAAATGCGTTTTTTAAAATGCCTTTTTAGACCACAGAAAATTAAAATGCGTTTTTTAGGCGTTAGAAGCGTTTTTTAGGCGTTAGAAGCGTTTAAAGGCCTTAAAATGCCTTTTTAGACCACAGAAAATTAAAATGCGTTTTTTAGGCGTTAGAAGCGTTTAAAGGCCTTAAAATGCCTTTTTAGACCACAGAAAATTAAAATGCGTTTTTTAGGCGTTAGAAGCGTTTTAAGGCCTTAAAATGCCTTTTTAGACCATCGAAAATTAAAATGCGTTTTTTAGGCGTTAGAAGCGTTTAAAGGCCTTAAAATGCCTTTTTAGACCACGAAAATTAAAATGCGTTTTTTAGGCGTTAGAAGCGTTTAAAGGCCTTAAAATGCGTTTTTAGACCATCGAAAATTAAAATGCGTTTTTTAGGCGTTAGAAGCGTTTAAAGGCCTTAAAATGCCTTTTTAGACCACCGAAAATTAAAATGCGTTTTTTAGGCGTTAGAAGCGTTTAAAGGCCTTAAAATGCCTTTTTAGACCACCGAAAATTAAAATGCGTTTTTTAGGCGTTAGAAGCGTTTAAAGGCCTTAAAATGCCTTTTTAGACCACAAAATGAAAATTAAAATGCGTTTTTTAGGCGTTAGAAGCGTTTTAAGGGCTTAAAATGCCTTTTTAGACCACCGAAAATTAAAATGCGTTTTTTAGGCGTTAGAAGCGTTTAAAGGCCTTAAAATGCCTTTTTAGACCCCCGAAAATTAAAATGCGTTTTTTAGGCGTTAGAAGCGTTTTAAAGGCTTAAAATGCCTTTTTAGACCATCGAAAATTAAAATGCGTTTTTTAGGCGTTTAAAGGCCTTAAAATGCCTTTTTAGACCACCGAAAATTAAAATGCGTTTTTTAGGCGTTAGAAGCGTTTAAAGGCCTTAAAATGCCTTTTTAGACCACCGAAAATTGAAATGCGTTTTTTAGGCGTTAGAAGCGTTTAAAGGCCTTAAAATACCATTATAGACCACAGAAAATTAAAATGCGTTTTTTAGGCGTTAGAAGCGTTTAAAGGCCTTAAAATGCCTTTTTAGACCACAGAAAATTAAAATGCGTTTTTTAGGCGTTAGAAGCGTTTTAAGGCCTTAAAATGTCTTTTTAGACCACAGAAAATTAAAATGAGTTTTTTAGGCGTTAGAAGCGTTTTAAGGCCTTAAAATGCCTTTTTAGACCACAGAAAATTAAAATGCGTTTTTTAGGCGTTAGAAGCGTTTTAAGGGCTTAAAATGCCACAGAAAATTAAAATGCGTTTTTTAGGCGTTAGAAGCGTTTTAAAGGCCTTAAAATGCCTTTTTAAAAAACAGAAAATTAAAATGCGTTTTTTAGGCGTTAGAAGCGTTTAAAGGCCTTAAAATGCCTTTTTAGACCACCGAAAATTAAAATGCGTTTTTTAGGCGTTAGAAGCGTTTTAAGGGCTTAAAATGCCTTTTTAGACCATCGAAAATTAAAATGCGTTTCTCAGGCGTTAGAAGCGTTTAAAGGCCTTAAAATGCCTTTTAGACCACCGAAAATTAAAATGCGTTTTTTAGGCGTTAGAAGCGTTTAAAGGCCTTAAAATGCCTTTTTAGACCACCGAAAATTAAAATGCGTTTTTTAGGCGTTAGAAGCGTTTAAAGGCCTTAAAATGCCTTTTTAGACCACCAAAAATTAAAATGCGTTTTTTAGGCGTTAGAAGCATTTAAAGGCCTTAAAATGCCTTTTTAGACCATCGAAAATTAAAATGCGTTTTTTAGGCGTTAGAAGCGTTTTAAGGGCTTAAAATGCCTTTTTAGACCATCGAAAATTAAAATGCGTTTTTTAGGCGTTAGAAGCGTTTTAAGGGCTTAAAATGCCTTTTTAGACCATCGAAAATTAAAATGCGTTTTTTAGGCGTTAGAAGCGTTTTAAGGCCTTAAAATGCCTTTTTAGACCACCGAAAATTAAAATGCGTTTTTTTAGGCGTTAGAAGCGTTTAAAGGCCTTAAAATGCCTTTTTAGACCATTATGTTTCAAGGTACCTCTTTTAATTATGACCTATTTATTTAACCTCGAAAGAACGAATTGTTATTCAACAACAATGTCAATATTATTTGTTATTTGTTTACTGGGGAAATCGCAAAAATCGCATACACATACATATTTATTGAGTAATAACTAATGAAATATAAATAAAAAAACTTTCAATATGGTCATGATTTTTATGAAAATAAACATAAAAAAATATATTGATATTGAAATGCACATAAAGGCCATGTTTAAATACATACATATTTACACTTTTTTCCTGCTCACATTGGACATTTTTAATTGCTGCCCAATGGCTTGTATTGTGCATATAAAATATATTACTAAAACGAATAAAATGTATGGTGCATACTTTTTGGCGAAGAGAACATAGACTTGAATTTTGTTTTTAAATTATGAGCGTAGATTTTTTAATAATATTTTTTCAGGTTCTATTCGTATGTGTAAAGTAAATTTTAGTAAATTTTATAGTCTACATATAGGCAAGGATTTTTAAAGAAATAATTTTCGCAGGCTTCAATAGTCGTAGATATTTCAAAATATTTTTTCAGCCCACCTATAGGCGTGGATTTTTAAATTTTTTTTGTCAAAGCCTATCAATGGTCGTGGGATTTTGAAATATTATTTTTCAGATCCTATCTATAGGTGTGAAGTTCTTAACAATTATTTTTCAGAGCCTATATATATATGGGTGGATTTTTTAAAAATTAATTTTCACATCTTACCTATTGGCGTGGAATTTTTAACAATATTTTTCAGAGCTTATCTATAGCCGAAGATTTTAAATAACAATGTAGCATACTTTCAGGCACATCTAAGAAATATAAAATATTTTTCTTTTTAAATTTAAGATTTATGGGTACCTAAAATTTATTTTTTTAAATTGTATCTAACCTTACATATCAAACAAAAATCATCATTAAGAGGCCACATAATGGTCAACAACAATCCGATTACAAAAAAATGCTAAAAATTTTCAGTAGCAAAAAACACTGCAAACAAATTATGAAGGAGAAGAAGACGAAAGTAACAGATTTCATTTTAAAGACTGAAGATGTTAAGTTGACATACCATCCATCAATCAATCAATACATTTTCATTGTCAGATTTATCGACTTACAGGCTCTGTATATCTTGGATATGAAATTGCCCAGCTGTAAGATGGGCAGACAAATAAATAACCGTTGGGGGTTTTTTGTACAAATGGCAGGATTTTTTACGCTGTGGTGAGGGGAGAATAGAAAAAAAAATAAAAACCGGTCAAATGAACTTCAAATAAATATTGCTGAGTTATTTGGTGGGGGTAGCTAACATTTGGAGGCTGTTTGTTAATCTTAATTGTTAGTAAATCTACTTCTGGTGAATTTTTTCATGTACTCAACTCTTAGCGGATAGGGCTTGGGGACCAGCTGGCGGTTATTTTTTATTCCATGTTTTACTTCATTTAACAGTAGGAAGAAAAAATGATGACCAGTGGTTGTAATACGTGACAGGAATAAATAAAATATTTTTTTTTTGATATTCATGGTTCGGGGGAGTGAAGTAGAGTGAACTTTATTAAATGACTATTTAAAAGTGTGAATTTTTAATGCCTATTTTGACGCGGATATTTTAAAAACCATTTTTCTATGCCTATCCTAAGGCGTGGATTTCTTAAAATTAATTTGTAATGCCTATTCTAAGGCATGGATTTTTTAATCCTATCCTAAGGCGTGGATTTTTTAATGCCTATCCTAAGGCGTGGATTTTTTAATGCCCATCCTGAGGCGTGGATTTTTAATGCCTATTCTAAGGCGTGGATTTTTTAATGCCTATTCTAAGGCGTGGAATTTTTAATGCCTATTCTAAGGCGTGGATTTTTAATGCCTATCCCAAGGCGTGGATTTTTTAATGCCTATCCCAAGGCGTGGATTTTTTAAAGCCTATCCTAAGGCGTGGATTTTTTAATGCCTATCCTAAGCCGTGGATTTTTTAATGCCTATCGTAAGGCGTGGATTTTAAAAACCATTACTCAATGGCGGTTTTCATTTGTGGATTTTAATGGCTATCCTAAGGCGTGGATTTTTTAATGCCTATCCTAAGCCGTGGATTTTTTAATGCCTATCCTAAGGCTTGTTTTTTTTTAATTTTTATTAATATTTAATTGCACATAAAGGCCATGTTTCACATCCACGCCTATCCTAAGGCGTAGATTTTTTAATGCCTATCCTAAGCCGTGGATTTTTTAATGCCTATCCTAAGGCTTGTTTTTTTTTAATTTTTATTAATATTTAATTGCACATAAAGGCCATGTTTCACATCCACGCGTGGAATTTTTAATCCTAAGGGAGTAGATTTTTTAATGCCTATCCTAAGGCGTGGATTTTTTAATGCCTATCCTTTTAAAGGCATCATTCTAAAGTGGATTTTTTAATATATAGCCTATCGTAAGGCGTGGATTTTAAAAACCATTACTCAATGGCGGTTTTCATTTGTGGATTTTAATTATTAATGCCTATCCTAAGGCGTAGTTTTTAAAAACCATCTTTCAATGGCGGTTTTCATTTGTGGATTTTTTTAAAAACTATCTTTTAAGGCGACCTTTTTTGGGGATTTTTTTAAAATTACATTTTCAAAGTCTGTACTTAGTCGGGGATTTCGAAAATTATTTCTTCAAAGTCTACAAATTGGCGAGAATTTTTTTTAATCGTCGATTCTTATAGTTGTGAGAAAATCCACGGCTATTTGCAGATATTGAAATATTAATTTAAAAAAATCTACGCCTGAAAAATAAGGTATATCTAAATAGTCTATGGTTAAATAATATAATTTAAAAAATCTACGCCTGAGGGTTGTCTATGAAAAAATAATTTAAAAAAATCTAAATGCGCCTGAGGGTAGTACTGGACAGAAAAAACAATTTAAATCGACTTAAAAAGTCTACGCCTGAGGGTATTCGTCCTTTTGCCTGTTACAAAATAATTTAAAAAAATTTTTAGACGCCTGTAGGTGGTGAGTCTATAAAAAATTAATTTAAAAAAATCTAAATGAAAAATAATTTAAAAAAATCGCCTGAGGGTAGTCTATGAAAAAATAATTGTAAAAAAATCTACGCCTCAGGGTAGTCTATGAAAAAATTATTTAAAAAATCCACGCCTATGAAAAATAATTTTAAAAAATCAACGCCTGAGGGTAGTTCTGTGAAAAAAAAAGGCCTTGGGATGGGAATTGAAAAATTAATTTAAAATCTCCGCATTAAGATAGTCTCTGAAAAATTAATTTAAAAATATTCCCGAATTAAGATAGGTTTTGAAAATGAATTTAAAAAATCCACGCCTAGTTGTAGGCAATGAAAAACAATTTTTTGAAAATCCACGCAAATTTGTAGGCATTGAAAAATTAATTTTATGTGTATACCAATAAAATAATTCTAAAAATCCACGCTTTTATAGGCATTGAAAAAATAATTTTCAAACATCCACGACAAAAACTATGCACCATTTTCTGTCAAGCATTTTGGAAGGCATGAAAATATAATTTTCAAAAATGTTTGCCTAAAACTATGCACCATTTTTCAGTTTTTTGTTTCTTTTTTTTTTTTGTAGCACTACCTTTTGTTAATGGTGACAAATGAGGACATCTCCATTACAAATGGCATTCCAAAGTATGCAAATATCCCACCAAATACCATCAATTAATTCAAGATGTAATTTCCCCACTCAGCCTCACAAAAAAGGTCTACCAGAGGGTGTAACGTTGGGACAACACCTTAACGTATGTTAGCTATTTCAAGCTCATTTCATTTGCGAAACTCACCTGCCATCCCATAAAAATCCCATGTAGCAAACATTTGTGTGGCTTAGCAGACCCTCGAAAACAAAAAACTTTTCAAAAAAGTTGAAAAAACCAACTTTACAAAATGCCAAATTTCGAGCGGAGCTACATGGCAACCAAACACAAATTGCAGACACAGCAATAACACCAACAACAACCAAAAAGAATGGCAAATTGTCAACACATGTGTCGCGTATGTGAGCGTTGAATCCATGGAAATGCCACCATGGCCATCAACAATGCTCCCGTCAACGACTCCGACACGACCAAGTCAACCCAGACCACCATCAACATCGTCAGTATACTTTGTTTGTGCCATCAAATACAATACACACATTTGTGTAGAGGAGAAATGTGGAACAAACTCAACAACAACAAAAGGAAAACGGAATCCTTTAAACAATCAACAGCAGCAACAACAATAACAGATCATAATCATCAGCAATGTTGTTGTCAACGACGTCGTCGTCTTTTTCAGACATTAACATTTTGGTTTTGGTGGAGAACGGAGAGAGGACAGAATAGGAGAGTTGGGAAATAATTCTTCAGGATATCATTGTTTTCCATCAACATCAACGCGTAGCTAACATCAAACCAACAAAATGATGATACCAGAAATAATGATGATGCTCTCCCCCATTTTTTTTTCTTCCGCTCTTCTCTCTTTCGTAAAGAAATGGATTTATAAATGATTTATGTGGTTCTCTCCTTGCTGAATTTAAAATGTCCACGTATACAATTGTGTTACAGTGTTCTAGTGTAATTGTGTGTCAATATGTGTGCATGGGTATGGGATATCCCCAAAGATCCTGTCATACCATTCAATTGGTATTCCAGAGTGTGTGGATAAAAAAAATTTAGAGAATTTCACATTGACTTCAATGGCAACAAAGAAAAGGGTTCATCCAACTAGGGTGTCAAAAATAGGAGAGATTAAAAAAAAATCAAGTCTTTCCCAGGTGTAGATTTTTAAGATTAATTTTCAATTATTTCCCAAGGTGTGGATTTTAATGCCCTACACCACCCTGTGGTACAGGGTATTATGTCTTTGTGCATATGTTTGTAACAGGCAAAAGGAAACGAGATAGACACATGATTCCTTTTGAGAATATGCATAGAATCACTTTTTAAGTCGATTTATGCATGTCCGTCCGTCCGTCCGTCTGTCCGTCTGTCCGTCTGTCTGTCTGTCCATGTATTTTTGTGAGCAAAGTACAGGTCGCATTTATGATCCGACATGGATGAAAATTGGCACAGTTCATTTGTTTGGCCCAAGGACGAACCCTATTGAAATTGGGAAAAATCGGTTCAGATTTAGATATAGCTCCCATATATATTTTCGTCCGATTTAATGGAAACGGTCCCTATATATCTTTCGATTTGCACGAAATTTAGTACAGCCTAATCAATTAGGCCTAGAATGATATCTGCCAAGTTTCGTGAAAATCGGTCCAGATTTAGATATAGCTCCCATATATAGTTTCGTCCGATTTCATGTAAATGGTGCCCCAAAGTCCCTATATATCTTTTGATTTGCACGAAATTCTACATAACGTACTGAATTAAGCCTAGAGTGATGTCTGCCAAGTTTCGAGAAAATCGGCCCCGATTTAGATATAGCTCCCATATATAGTTTCGTCCGATTTTATGTAAATGGTGCCCCAAAGTCCCTATATATCTTTCGATTTGCACGAAATTTGGTACAGCCTAATCATTTGGGTCTAGAATGATGTCTGGCAAGTTTCGTGAAAATCGGTCCAGATTTAGATATAGCTCCCATATATAGTTCCGTCCGATTTCATGTAAATTGTGCACCAAAGTCCCTATGTATATTTCGATTTGCCCGAAATTGTGCATAACGTACTGAATTGAGCCTAAAATGATATCTGCCAAGTTTCATGAAAATCGGTCCTGATTTAGATATAGCTCCCATATATAGTTTCGTCCGATTTAATGTAAATGGTGCCCTAAAGTCCCTATATATCTTTCGATTTGCACGAAATTTGGTACAGCCTAATCATTTGGGTCTAGAATGATGTCTGGCAAGTTTCGAGAAAATCGGACCAGATTTAGATATAGTTCCCATATATAGTTTCGTCCGATTTCATGTAAATGGTGCACCAAAGTCCACATATATCTTTCGATTTGCACGAAATTTGGCGTACTGAATTTAGTACAGAATGATGTGTGCCAAGTTTTTGTGAAAATCGGTTGACATTTAGATAGAGCTTCCATATATTATAGATTGATTTTAAGAAATTGACGCACCAAGAGGCTGATAGGAACAAAACTTACTGAAATTAGTGTAACCTAACCTGTGATTAGTTTCGTTGAAATCGTTTCATATTTGGATATAGCTTCCATATATATTTTCACCCGATTTTAACACTAGATTGCCGAAGGCGGTCATTTTGACCGTTTTTCAATTTCAAGTACGAAAACAATTGTGTGTATTATGACACAGCTTTTTAAAATTTGTTGACTTTTTGTACCACATAGAACTACGTTTATTAATCATAGTTGCTGCTCCCTCCCCTCTTTCATTTCTTGTATTCATATGTGCTATACCTGTATTGCCTAAAAGCGGTCATTTTGACCTCTTGGGAAATTTTAAATAACCAAATGACTTTTATTATTGAATAAAGTAAATTTCTTATATGACCAGATCAGTAAAACAACATAAAAACCCGTTTGTTACTCTAGACACACAGACGAACCCACAAATCGGAAAAAATCAATTTTATATTCCCAGTCGATTTCACTATTAGAGTAAATACTTACTCTTTTTCGAACATTTTGACTCATGCTCTTATTTTTCTAAAAGAGAAACCCGTGAGCCCTCCCACCGCAAACAAATAAAAACAAAGTTTTGTATGATTGTAAATAATGTAAAAATATTAAAAAATAAGTTTCAAAAATTTTCTTTACACAATAAAAATTCTTTCGGAATGAAGTCATTTTGACCGCTTTTCGGCAATATAGGTATATACAAAATCCCAGTCTTTCTAGTGTTAAGTAAATTGGGCATCAAATTCCACACGTTAGTCAGATTGGCATCAAATTTTGCACAACGTACAAAATTGAGCATAGAATTACGTAGTTGCGTTTTCTAGAAGTACAGACATAGCCCGACGGATGACCTATTGATATTTTTTTGAAGTCGATTTACATACTTTTGTCCCATTGTAACAAACGAATGACATGTTTATGGATAGATCTAAGTCGATTCACATTTAGATAAATATCACATATTTTATTTCATCCAATTTCATGTTATTAGCCCTGTTTAATATACTCATAGTGGTGAAGGGTATCATATAGTCGGCCCCGTCCGACTTTACTACTTTCCTTACTGGTTTTTTAATTTAATTTTAGGCATTTAAAGTAAATTAAAATATCGTAGCCTACTTTTAGGTGTAGGAACCATTTGAAAGCCTACTATTTGTCCTCTTTATAGTACTTTAGTTGCCAATTTATATCTTCCTTGTTCCCTGGTTTATCTTATCTTTACCCCAAGGACATAAATATCCTCCTCCGTGAACGATACAAGCAAACTAATTTATTTGACAAAATTTGGTTTAAGCCCAAAACGCTTGTGTCGTCGCTGGCAATGTAAACACATTTACAAGCGAATCTGTAATATCCGGGTAATTTATTACCAACAACTTGTACTTGGTGTGCCGTGAAGATATTGATTTTCTTGTTCCAATCAAATATAAATCTAATTGTCGTAAACAAGAGGCAATGTCAATGCGTTTAGAGGGGGTGGGGCAGATAATTCAAAACAAATATATTTTCTTCACATATAGAATTTTCATTTAAGGAAATGAGCAGGAGAAGACATTTTTCATGAGAAAACATTTTTTCTATAAAAATGTCTTCTCCTCTTCAATAAAGGACTTTAAGATGACCCCATTTGTATCATATCCTGAAAGAAAATTTAAGACAAAAATTAACATAAATTATCATTATCAAGCACATAATTTTTTCTCTAAGTTCCGCAAAATATTCTTTGAAATAAAATTTGTAAAGGGGAGTATTAAATAAAAGATAAAAACATCCTTTGAGAGTGACACAATTTCGAATGTTTACAAGGACAAACAGAAGACAAACATACAAATAGCATAACTAAGTAAGTTATCCTTTCCTAAATTTATTTATTTCTTTGTAAACAAAATTTAAACAAAGTGATTTAAAATTCAAAATTTGTCTCCCACAATCTCAGAGTGTCCTTGATCCTTATCGCTTAGGGGCAGACAAGGGTCATCACAACTGAGAAATAAGTAATAAATAATCGTATGAATAATAAATAAAAATTTGTTATGGTTGCGTTCAAGGCGTGCTAAGAAGGAAAGGGGTTATGAAAAGAGGGTAGAATTAAAAGGAAATATTTCTTTTAAGGACCCAACATGGAAGAAGAATTTGAAATATATTTTTCATGCGCACATATGGATTTTATTAAAAAAATTTTCATGGCCTGCAAGGCGTGGATTAAAATTAACTTTTCATATATTAATATCAATTTCACGCCTAAGGCAGGCTCCAAAAAAAAAAAAACATATTTTAAAAATTCCACGACTAAGGGCAGGCACAAAAAAATTTAAAAAATCCTTAGGCGTGGAATTTTTAAAATATATATTTTTTTGCGGAGCCTATCCACCATTTAAGTATAATTTTTTCTTAAGCATAAGCTGATTTAAGTGTTATATATTTTCTGTTTATAGTAAAAATTGAATGTCATGTTTTCTTCGCAAGTTGTAATGAAACACAAATATACACACACCCACACAACTACATATATTTGAACGCAAAAATGGAATTTCGAGGGTTACACATAACATTCGTACTCACAATAATTCTTCCATTTGAAGTAGCATCAGAGCACCTACACAGAGACTAAGACTAAAGAATTTCAGAGGAGCTACATAGAGGAGGTAATGCTAACTAATATTTACTCAAACACACGCAAAAATTCACAAGTGTAAACAAAGTAATACCCACATATAGAGAACTATTTATTTAACACCTCTTAATGCCTAGACATTCTTTGGGGATTTTCCTAATTGTTTGTCTATAAATAGAGTACTGCATGTGTATGAGAGTCATTGCATGTGTGTGAGTACCTTTGTTTGTTTGTGGGTATGTGTGTCTTTCTCTCTATAATTGAACTCTGTGAAGCACTTGACTGACTGTATACGTATACCCCCAAAACAAACTTCAACACGAGCAATTGTTATGACCATTGTTTGGTATTGTTCCCTCGCATGGAATTAATTACCTGTAGGGATGAAGGAAGAAGAATCTGCTGTAGCAGTGCCACTTGTCTGTTATTGGTCTGATATTGTTATGGCAACACTTGTGTTGATTAAATGTCAAATAAAGAAATGCGCACACACACATGCATGTATACACTCATGTAAAGACTTCCATACTTCCACACACACACATGAATGTATACACACATGTAAAGACTTCCATACACAGAAGATCTTGTCGAACACATTACTAATACGCCCTTTATGCCCCACTTATTGGAAATGGGAAAAATTCTTATAAATATCTCCTCCGAGTGGATGGATAATAAATTATTACGACAAAGTGTTTACCAAGCAATTAATATGTTTAACAGAATAATATATTTGTTTGGTAAAATATATAATATTTATTTTGCTTATGTATTCAATGAAATGCAACATAATTAAATACCAGCTTATGTCTATGGTAAGACTATTAACTTTTAATGGCATGTCTATGGATGGCAAAGATATTTATTTCTGAAGAACAATAAAAGATCAACTTTAGTTATTTTGTACATATATGTGCCCTAAGAAATACCGAAAATTGGGGGTACCCTTATATGGGGGCTACCCGAAAAAGTGGACCTATGTTCATAATTTTTTGTGGAGAGATTTAGTACCTATTAATAACTCAAAATACTAAATTACAGCCAATTCGGTGGAAAAATACAACCAAAACCCCCAAAATAATGAAAATTAGGAGGGACCGTTATATGGGGGCTATCAGAAAAAGTGGGCCTATACTTATAATTAATTTCAGCGACTTCGGCTGAAAAACGCGCTGAAGAACCCCAAAACACCTAAAATTGGGGGGTACCCTTATATGGAGGCAACCCGAAAAAATTGACCTATATTCACAATTTTTTGTGGAGAGATTTCTGAACGACAATAAAAGCGATAAAGTCATTCTAGTCTCAATTTGATAGGTTGTGCAAAATTCGGCTCACTATTTACCTAAAATCGGACATATATATCTATCTTTATTTATCTATTCTCGACTCAATTCAGTACACTGTGCCAAATTTCGTGCAAATCGAAAGATATAAAGGGACTATGGTGTACCATTTACATTAAATCGGACAGAAATATATATAGGAGTTATATCTATATCTTAACCGATTTTCTCGAATCATAACGCCCATCATTCTAGACTCAATTCAGTACGCTATGCCAAATTTCGTGCAAATCGAAAGATATATAGGAACTTTGGTGCAATACGTACCAAAAATCGGACGAAAATATATATGGGAGCTAAATCAAAATCGGAACCGATTCTCACGAAACTTGGCACAAATATTTCTAGACTTAATTTAGTATTTCGTGCAAATCAAAAGATATATAGGTAATTTGGTGCACCATTTACATAAAATGGGACGAAAATATATATGGGAGTTATATCTGAATCTGAACCGATTTTCATGAAATTTAACACACATATAGACTTAATTCAGTATGATGTGCCAAATTGCGTGCAAATCGAAAGATATGTAGGAACTTTGGTGCACTTTTTACCTGAAATCGGGCGAAAATATATATGGGAGCTATATCTAAATCTGAACCAATTTTCATGAAATTTAACACACATCATTCTGGATCTAATTCTGTACTCTATGCCAAATTTTGTGCAAATCGAAAGATATATAGGGACTTTGGTGGACCATTTACATTAAATCGGACGAAAATATATATGGGAGCTATATCTAAATCTGAACCGATTTTCAGGAAACTTAACACACATCATTCTAGACCAAGTTCATTACGCGGTGCCAAATTTCGTGCAAATCGAAAGATATATAGGGACTTTGGTGCACTATTTACCTAAAATCGGACGAAAATATAAAGGGAGCTATATCTAAATCTGAACCGATTTTCACGAAATTTAACACACATCGTTCCTGGCCTAATTCAGTACACTATGCCAAATTTCGTGCAAATCACAATATATAAGGATTTTTGCCCCATTTACCTTAAATCGGACGAAAATATGTATGAAACGATTTTCTTCAATTTCTATTGGGTTCGTCCTTGGGCCAAATAAGTGACTTGTGCTAAATTTCATCCAAAATCGGATCATTAATGCGACTTGTACTGTGTTTACAATTTAACATCTACAGACGGACATACACACGGACTGACTGACTGGCGGACTTGCATAAATCGACTCAAAAAGTAATTCTATGTATATTCTCAAAAGGAACCACGTGTCTAGCTCGTTTCCTTTTGCCTGTTACAAACATATGCACAAAGACTTAATACCCTGTACCACAGTGTGTTGAAGGGTATAAAAATCCACACCTGAAGATAGTCTTTGAGAAATTAATTTTGAAAATCTACGCCTTGGGCTAGGCATTGAAATTTTAATTTAAAATTTCAAAAATCCATACTTAGAAAATATTCGAAATTCCACTTCCTTACCTTCTTTGCACCCTCCAACTAATCCTTGTTGGTGGTTTTTGTTTCCAAATCCAATTCCTGTTTTTGTCTTGGTCTTAGAAACTTCGGCTCCTTGATCATCCATTATTCTCGCGATTTGGTTGTGGGCATTAAAACTGGGTATGCGTGTGCATTTTTTCGATATTTAATTACTTTTCTATCTCAGACCCAAATGAAGACAAAGAAAAAATAGTTGAAGAAGAAAAAGGAAGGCAAAAGCAGAAAGTTGTGGTTTTGTTTCCCCATTTACCCGGCGGAAAGGGCTGTTGCTGGTTTTGACGCTGCTGTTGGTTGGTGGTTTAGAACGAGTGATGGGGATAGTTATAGAGAGAGGTGAGAAGAACCCAGGAAGCGGATGCGGCTCTATGTGGTAAAACATGGTTTGCCTGCAAACCATGGCATTTCCGCTGAAAGTGTTGAATGTTAAAGGGTTTCTGTGGTTAGCTTCCGCTGTTGTTGTATTTGGTTTTCCCTGCAGTTTTACAACCAACTACGGAACAAAAAGATCGGGTTATAGTTCTATTTGTGTGTTTGTGTTGCTGAGTGTTTTTGAAAAAAGAAGAGGATAATAATGGAAAGGTAGTGGGATTTGTTCAGTTTACTTAGTTAGTAATTATGGAGAAGAAATGGAGAACAAATTCCTTGAGGCCATGGATTATAGAAGGAGCAAAGGCTTTAAAGGATGATTTGGGAAGGGAAGGACAAGGCGGTTGAAACAAATACTCCTTTGTAATTGATTCTAAATTCAACAATTATGGAAAGATGGTGAGGTAGCCCTAAGTAGCCCCTTTACTCTTATTTTCCCCTTTAAAATACAAATTTAAAATGTCCATTTTTTCGGTGAATCAAAAAATAATTTTCTTTGAGTTCAAATCCATATCCTAACTGATTTGAAAAATATTTACCTCAAATATGTTTCCAATGAAAAAGGAATAAAAAATAAATTGAATGAGGGGTTTTCAGACATCACTCGTTTTCCCCTTTCCCAACTATTTCAATTTTCCCGTAAAAATTATTTTTGTAAATTTTTTGTTCTCCAACTAATCACATTAATCTATTGAATCTGTCAGTGACTTGTCTTCCGAAAAGAAACTTCGAATGCTGGAAAAAAATACTCCAGCAATGTTGCAATGCAATTGCAATTTGGAGGGAAAGGGCAAACAATTTTAAGAGATAAGTTTTTAAAGGCATTTTAAGGACGTTAAATGCTTCTATCGCCTAAAACAGGCATTTTAAGGTCTTTTAAGGTTTCTTTCGCCTAAAAAAAGCATTTTAATTTACTGTGGTCTAAAGGGGCATTTTAAGGGCTTTAAATGCTTCTATCGCCAAAAAAAGGAATTTTAATTTTCTGTCGTCTAAAAGGCCATTAAAGGCTCCTATCGCCTAAAAAAGAGGCATTTTAAGACCTTTAAAGGCTTCTATCGCCTAAAAAAGCATTTTAATTTTCGGTGGTCTAAAAATAAATTTTAAGGCCTTTAAACGCTTCTAACGCCTAAAAAATTAATTTTAAGGCCTTTAAAGGCTTCTATCGCCTAAAAAAGGCATTTTAATTTTCTGTGGCCTAAAAGGACTTTTTAAGGCCGTTAAAGGCTTCTATCGCCTAGAAAAGGCATTTTAATTTTGTGTGGTGTAAAAAGACATTTTAAGGCCTTTAAGGGCATCTATCGCCTCAAGAAGGGATTTTAATTTTGTGTGGTCTAAAAGGCATTTTAAGGCCTTTAAGGGCTTCTATCGCCTAAAAAAATGCATTTTAATTTTGTGTGGTCTAAAAAAGCATTTTGAGGCCTTTAATGGCTTCTAGCGCCAAAAAAGGGCATTTCAAGGCTGCCATCGCCTCAGGTGTGTATTTTTTTAAATTATTTTGTAGTGCCTATCTTCAGACGTGGATTTTTTAGAATTATTTTTTGTAGTGCCTACCTTCAGGCGTGGAATTGTTAATGTGATTCTTGTTAGCATTGTTTTTGTAGTGCCTACCTTTGGACGTAGATTTTGAAAAATTGGTTTTGTAATGCCTACCTTCAGGTGGCATTACAATCCAAAATCATCACTCCAAAATGTAGCCTTTGTACCTCTTTCAATATATGTGTTTCTATTCTGAAGAGTTTGTTTATTGCATTCTGGTTTCCTGCCACAGAGGAAAAAATACACCAACAAAAAAGAACAAACCGAAAGCAAAGCGGATTTATGGATTAAACTTTGTTCGATGTTCAATACTTACTTACTTTTTGCCGGCAAATGCACAAACGACATGAAATACCAGAGAGCACCAGGCACTACTTAAACTACAACAGCAAGAAAAAATCAATCCGAAAAATGGTCATAAAGAAGAATTCAACTGCAAACCCAAGACCCTGGTAATGCAATGCAATTTAAGTTAGAAAAAAGAACCGGGCCAACCACAGAGAAGGAAAATCATTGAGAAGAGATATGAGAAAATATATGAAACCGAAAGGTAATGATAGCTAACTGAGAAAAGAGGAGACCACAAAGTAGAGAGACAGAAAAAATGCACTTCATTACTTGTAGACAACTATAAATATTAAATCCGGCCATAATGTTCTTTCGGCATGGCGGAAATGAAAGTGGCAGCCCTGTGTACCGGATGAAGACAGGCGGAAATAAATGAAGGAAAAGACAGAACGAAAAAAACTACACAAGAAATTCACAAGGCAACCAGTTTACCTGTAAAAAACGGAGACTTTATAAATTCCGAGAGGACGATACTGATAATAATGCCCTTCTCTGAAACTGCTCTGGCTGGTCGATGAAAACACTACCATAACGTGATAATGCAATAAATTGAGGTTAGCATGTTAGGGGTAAATAAAGTTATTTAACAATTTCTATTGCAATAAATTTCCCAATCTATTCAGATTAGCTTCTATGTACCACGACGGCGTCCTAGTTACTTTTGTGGTGGTAAGTAATGGGTGGGTTGAAATTGCAGATTGCAGTTCATTTGAGGAAATTCATAGCTATTTCCAATTTACAATAATTTAGTAATGGAAATTGAAAAATGTGGGTTGAAAATTACCACTTGGAAATATTTTCCTGATTGCAGCCTAAAAGTAGGCAATATATTTCAATTAAGCGTTATTTTTTGTTTGATTTAAAATTTATATTTATTTAAAAATATTTGTATAGCCTAACCTTAGGGTTGAATTTTCTAAGACCTCCACCTTATGAATATTAAAATTGTTTATACTTTTAGGTCCCACCTTCTTACTACCCTGCTGTTCAAAATTCAACATCTGTTGGTAATGTAACTCAATTTTATTATTACATTCTTTTTCCTGACCCTTATAATGATCAAATATGATATCTCTGATTTGTATTTGTCATGTCCAGCTTCATAATAATTTATTTTATTTGTTGTGCAGCCTTTTAAAAGGCAACACATTGGCTTTTGATTAAACCAACAAACATAAAACTTCGACCTTCGTTGTACATTATATTCGAATGCTCTTATTAGCCTGTCTCTCTACCCAAGGGTTAAATTTTTTTAGGGTGCTGTCTGGCCCCATCACATTCATATATCATTCATATAAATAAAGGCAAGGAAGGTATAAATTATCAACTCATTATGGAGAGGAAGACATTATTGTGGAAGGTGACTTTCATAAAAAATAATGGTAACATGGGTGTTTTATTTTTGTATGTTTGGGCATTTTAAATCAATCGTCTGTTGAGGATAGTCTTTGGAAAATTAATTTTAATTTAATGGAACTCATAAAAACATGTGACCTTGAATATTGCTATAAAAATTGGCATTATTATAGCCTTCACCACACTGTGGTAAGGGTATTACGTCTTTGTTCATATGTTTGTACCAGACAAAAGGAATCGAAATAGACCCATGGTTCCTTTTGAGAATATGTATAGAATCACTTTCTAAGTCGAATTATGCATGTCCGTCCGTGAATGTATTTTTGTGAACAAAGTACAGGTCGCATTTATGATCCGATTTGAATGAAATTTGGCACATGCCACTTATTTGGCCCAAGAACGAACGGACGAATTGGAAAAAATCGGTTCATATTTAGATATAGCTCCCATAGATATTTTTGTCCGATTTTACGTAAATGGTGCACCAAACTCCCAATATTCGACCGTTTGCGACACAATTTACTTTTTTTGCGACACAGAGTACTTAATTGGGCCTAGATTGATATATACCAAGCTTTGTTGAAATCGGTTCAGATTTAGATATAGCTGCCACATATAGCTTCGTCCCATTTTATGTAAATGGTGCACCAAAGTCCCTATATATCTTTCGATTTGCACGAGATTTTGCATAGTGTACTGAATTAAGTCCAGAATGACGTGTGTCCAGTTTCCAGATTTAACGTAAATGAGACACCAAATTCCATATATCTTTCGATTTACACGAATTTGGTACAGCTCACTGAATTAAGTCTAGAATTATGTGTGCTAAATTTCGTGACAATTGGTTCAGATATAGATATAGCTCCCATATATATTTTCGTCCGATTGAACGTTAATGGGACACCAAACTTCCTTTATATCTTTCGACTTACACGAATTTTGGTATAGCGCATTGAATTAACTAGAGAATGATGCTAAGTTTCTTGAAAATCGGTTCAGATTTAGATATAGCTCCAATATACATTTTCGTCCGATTTATTGTAAATTGTGCACTAAAGACCCAAATTTTGGCCGACTAGCACACAACTTTGTACAATCTAGTGAAATTACAATTAAGTTTCGTCCGATTTTGAATAAATGGTTCACTGAAGACGCATAGTTCATCTCTGGCAAGTTTCGTGAAAATCATTTAAGATTTAGATATAGCCTAGCTTCCATATATAATTTCGACCTATTCATGTTTATTGTACACCAAATAATCAATGTTTGCCTGATAGATATTGCATTTTAAACAGTGGAGCATTCCAAATAGCGTGTGTAAAATTTGCTTTAAATCCATTTACAAAATTTGGGAAAATTTGCAGAATGACATGTGTTGGTATTAATGTTAGTCGGTTTACTTATAGACAAAGGTCACATATTTAAGTTCGTTCAATTTCATGTCAATATTCCTTCGAAAAGGCGATGTCTGTCAGGATCACTACTTTCCTTACTTTACTACTTTCCTTACTGGTTTTTTATACCCTTCACCACTCTGTGGTACAGGGTATTATGTCTTTGTGCATATGTTTGTAACAGGCAAAAGGAAACGAGATAGACACATGGTTCCTTTTGAGAATATGCATAGAATCACTTTCTGAGTCGATTTATGCATGTCCGTCCGTCCGTCTGTCCGTCCGTCTGTAGATGTTAAATTGTAAACAAAGTACAGGTCGCATTTATGATCCGATTTGAATGAAATTTGGCACAGGTCACTTATTTGGCCCAAGGACGAACCCTATTGAAATTGGGAAAAATCGGTTCAGATTTAGATATAGCTCCCATATATATATTTAACCGATTTAATGTAAACGGTCCCTATATATCTTTCGATTTGCACGAAATTTGGTACAGCCTAATCATTTAGGTCTAGAATGATGTGTGCCAAGTTTCGTGAAAATCGGTCCAGATTTAGATATAGCTCCCATATATAGTTTCGTCCGATTTCATGTAAATGGTACACCAAAGTCGCTATATATCTTTCGATTTGCACGAAATTTGGCATAACGTACTGAATTGAGCCTAGAAAGATGTCTGCCAAGTTTCAAAAAAATCGGTCCAGATTTCTATATAGCTCCCATATATAGTTTCGTCCGATTTCATGTAAATGATGCACCAAAGTCGCTATATATCTTTCGATTTGCACGAAATTTGGCATAACGTACTGAATTGAGCCTAGAATGATGTCTGTCAAGTTTCGAGAAAATCGGTCCAGATTTAGATATAGCTCCCATATATAGTTTCGTCCAATTTCATGTACATGGTGCACCAAAGTCGCTATATATCTTTCGATTTGCACGAAATTTTGCATAACGTACTGA
>NW_026879669.1:0-27578 GCF_032173495.1 Musca vetustissima | reverse complement strand
TAGTAGAATTTTACTTCCTTTGCTAGAGGAAGTCAGAAAAACTTTACACAAAGTAATTAGTGTATTTATGAAAAATATACGACGGCAGGAGATATGTGTGCAGAGATTCTCATGTGTAAAAATAATGATGAGGGTGTGTCGTAAATTAAAGACAGAAAAAGCTATAGGCACAAATATATAAACTAGAATTTCATAGTGAAATGTATAGGCCGCAGATTTTGAACGACTCGATTTTTATAAGTTATGTTCGGAACACCTGACCATGAACGGCAATAACGACATTTCATACATAATTCCCCCCTTTCCCTACACCCTATTACAAATCTGTGTATAACTTCTGCCAAAATATGATGAATAACTTTGGCATATATGCACAAATATAAATTTTACAACAACGTAAGACAACAACACATCCACAGCTGTGAACCCCCCACAGGAATATGTACGGTACGTCTTTTACTTCGTCATCATGACAACGAAGCGGTAGCAGCAATATATATTTAAAGTTATGGCCCAACTTTAGATGAAGTTAAAAACTAAAGAAAAACAAACGGCTTACAAAAAACAAAAAAATTGGGAAAAACTTTGACTAGAAAATTTTTGTCTACGCGTAAATGTGTTAATAATTTCCACACATATACTATATTTTTGGGTGTTTTGTGGGGATTTTGTTTCTTTTTGTTGTTTATAAGTAGCTTGACTTTAATTGAAAATTTGACGGTATAACTAAAGTTGTAAGTCGCCTGCCAATATTTAAGGTCTAATGAAATGTGGTTTTAATTAAATAAATATTGGAATATAAATATTCAAAATATGAAATAGACGCGATCTTATATTCATATTCATAAATATAAATGAAAAGACTTTAAAATATAAATGTAAGACACATAATATTTCAATATATACAAAAGTTAATTTATCTTGCATTTTCACTTAAAATAAACAAATACATTTTTGCCTGATATTAATTACATTTGGTAGGAAGAATTTGTAAACGATCAGAATCTAAAATATAAAACTACTGCCAATTTGGTAAGTAAATGTATCCAAATACCTTAAAATTTTTAAAATTGTGCCCATTTTCGTTATAAATCTGTTCTACTAATCCTAGATACTCAAGTAATCCCACTTCGACTTTTTCAATATGGAGGATATATAAGATACCGGTAGACAAATGTACGAAACATTTCGTATGTGCAACGGCGGGACTTGTTTGGCGATATCGTCTTTGAAAAAGATAAAGATAACTTAATTAGAATTCGAGCTAAACATAGATGAAAATATATCAGGTTAATATTTTTGCAAATGTACGTATATGTTACGTTGTAAAATATCATACGCCCTCCCTATCACAATCACTAAATCAGAGAACAACAACAAGTGGCTCATTTTGATACTTATGCGCCACTTGCCAATTGTGAGAACAATTATGTTTTGCACACTTGAGTTCATTGATTCATCGACACTCGGGTATGTTTTGTCGTGTCGTTTTGCGCACTCGGTTAAATTTCTTGTCTTACTCTCTTGATCTCTGCACATCAAGTGTTGTTATTTTTTTTTTTTGTTACTCGGCCGCCTGCCTTATGCTCTTCGAGAGCGTAAGCACAACGATCAAAACGAAGAAGAAGTAACCACTTGTTTTATTAACAAGTGGCTTGTATACTTGAGTGAGTTATACGCAAGTTTTTGATTTTCGCAGGAACATTTTTGATTGGAGCACAAAAATTTTACCGTTATTTTGAGTTTTCTTTTCCTTTATGAGTTTGTTTTGGTAAAATAAAATAAATAATTTTCAACGATAAATGTTCTACGTTTAAAACATGATTTTTATTTTTATTACCATGTAGGAAGCTCTTTCCCTTAAATTGTACAGAAGCATTTGCAATACTATCAACTGTACTCGTTTCCAAGGCAAAGAAGTGTGCGATCTGAAACGACTCAACACAACAAGAACTGAGTATAATTTGCCACTTGACAAATCTTATACTATAACTTGTGAGTGTTGTATTCCTTTTACTCTCTCATACTCTAGCGGTGATCGTAAAAACAAACAATTGATGTTGTTAGGGTGTGCAAAAAATACTTGAGTATAAAAAAATACTTGCACTCAAAAGGCTTGACACCCAAAACATTTGTGCGTATCTAAGTGGCTTACGTTTGTCTGTGGCTTGTTGAAGTTCTCTGATAGGCATGGATCATTATCATTCGTGTAAATATTATACCTCATTTTTGGAACATTTTAGGGAATGCACTAATCATGTTTATACCCTCTACAATAAGGCGGAATCTCATTCTGTTTGCATCAACTCGAAATATTCATCAGAGATCCCATAGACTATGCACGATAAGTGCAATGACTGTACCAACACCACGTGGAACTACGGTACAGCGTATTAGGCTGAGAAGTGTGCTTAAACCTCCGATGTAAGTAAAAACTATGAAACTAAGTGAAACTATGCAAACAATACATCTGTTCCAGAAACTGCAAGAATATAAACTTTTTACTATGATAACAATGTTTTTACTTTATGTCATAAAAACCAGTAAAGAATGTAGTAAAATAGGACGGGACCGACTATATGAACCCTTTACCACTTTGCGTATACTAAGAAAATACATCCTAACAGATATGGCATTTTTGAAGGATTTTGAGATGAAATCGAACTAAATTAAATATGAGATCTCTCTTTACATATAAAACTAATTAAATCAATTCATACACATGTCTACGGCAGCCATTTCATTAGGGCAGATTTAGGGTCATTTTTATACCCTTCACCACACTGTGGTACAGGGTATTATTTCTTTGTGCATATTTTTGTAACAGGCAAAAGAAATCGAGGTAGGCCCATGGTTCCTTTTGAGAATAAGCATAGAATCACTTTCAGAGACGATTTACGCATGTCTGTCCGTCCATGTATTTTTGTTAACAAAGTACAGGTAGCATTTATGATCCGATTTGGATGAAACTTGGCACAGTTCACTTATTTGGCCCAAGGACGAACCGTATTGAAATTGGAGAAAATCGGTTCAGATTTAGATATAGCTCCCATATATAGTTTCATCCGATTTTTTGGTGAATTATACACCAAACTCCCAATATTTGTCCGATTGGTACAAAATTTTGCACAGAGTACTGAATTAGCTCCAGACTAATGTATGCGAAGTTTTGTTGAAATCGGTTCAGATTTAGATATAGCTCCCATATATAGTTTCGTCCGATTTTTTGGTGAATGATACACCAAACTCCCAATATTTGTCCGATTGGGACAACATTTTGCACAGAGTACTGATTTAGGTCCAGACTGATGTCTGCGAAGTTTTGTTAAAATCGGTTTTGATTTAGATATAGCTCCCATATAAAGTTTTGTCCGATTTTTTGGTGAATGATGCACCAAACTCCCAATATTTGTCCAAATGAGACAACATTTTGCACAGAGTACTGAATTAAGTCCTGACTAATGTCTGTGAAGTTTTGTTAAAATCGGTTCAGATTTAGATATAGCTCCCATATAAAGTTTCGTCCGATGTTATTCGAATGAGGTACCAAACTCCCAATATTTTTCTGATTGAGTACAATTTTGCATAGCGAATGCTATTGAGAAGGTTTGTTGAAATCGGTTCAGATTTTGATATGTCTTACATAAATTTTCGTTCGATTTTATGTAAATGGTGGTTACACGATTTACATACAAATGATACACCAAAGAATCCGAGTCTGTCCGTTTGGCATGCAATTTTTATTGATTTCAGAATCGTAGTTGTATGGGGGTTTTCAATTGGTTCAAATATTTATCTAGATAGCACATTGAATTTCGCCCGATTCCATCTCAATGGTCCTCCAAAGATTCTACGACCGTTCTATCTACAGGATATTGTAGATATTAACATGTCTTACATGTACCCAAAGTGGTGAAGGGTATCATATAGTCGGCCGACTTTTGAACTTTCATTACTGGTTTATTTTATTAAAAGAGAAAAAAAAACAGTAAGGAAAGTAGTAAAAGTCGGACGGGGCCGACTATATGATACCCTTCACCACTATGGGTATATTAAACAGGACTATTGACATGAAATTGGATGAAATAATATATGTGATAATGTGAATCGAAGGATATATAAGGACTTAGGTGCACCATTTAAATGAAATCGGACGAAACTATATATGGGAGCTATATCTAGATCAGGTACGATTTTCATGAAACTTGACAGACATCATTCCAGGCTCAATTAAGTACGTTGTGCCAAATTTCGTGCAAATCGAAGGATATATAGGGACTTTGGTGCACAATTTACAGGAAATCGGACGAAACTATATATGGTAGCTATATCTATATCTTTACCTATTTTCACGAAACTTGGCAGACATCATTCTAGACTCAATTCAGTACGTTATGTCAAATTTCGTGCAAATTGCAAGATATATGTGGTGCCCCATTTACATGAAATCGAACGAAACTATATATGGGAGCTATATCTTAATCTGGACCGATTTTCACGAAACAAGGCAGACATCACTCTAGGCTCAATTCAGTACGTTATGTCTAATTTCGTGCAAATCGAAAGATATATAGGGACTTTGGGGCACAATTTACATGAAATCGGACGAAAATATATGGGAGCTATATCTAAATCTGGACCGATTTTTTCGAAACTTGGCAGACATCATTCTAGGCTCAATTCAGTGCGTCATGCCAAATTTCGTGCAAATCCAAAGATATATAGGGACTTTGGGGCACCATTTACATGAAATCGGACGAAACTATATATGGGAGCTATATCTAAATCTGGACCGATTTTCTCGAAACTTGGCAGACATCAATCTAGGCTTAGTTCAGTACGTTGTGTCAAATTTCGTGCAAATCAAAAGATATATAGGGACTTTGAGGCACCATTTACATGAAATCGGACGAAACTATATATGGGAGCTATATCTAAATCTGGACCGATTTTCACGAAACTTGGCAGACATCATTCTAGACCTAAATGATTAGCCTGTACCAAATTTCGTGGAAATCGAAAGATATATAGAGACCGTTTACATTAAATCGGTTAAATATATATATGGGAGCTATATCTAAATCTGAACCGATTTTTCCCAATTTCAATAGGGTTCGTCCTTGGGCCGAATAAGTGACCTATGCCAAATTTCATCCAATTCGGATCATAAATGCGACCTGTACTTTGTTTACAATTTAACACCAACAGACGGACAGACGGACGGACGGACGGACATGCATAAATCGACTTAAAAAGTGATTCTATGCATATTCTCAAAAGGAACCATGTGTCTATCTCGTTTCCTTTTGCCTGTTACAAACATATGCACAAAGACATAATACCCTGTACCACAGTGTGGTGAAGGGTATAAAAACGTAACCCACACGCGCGTTTAACAAAAATGTAAACAAACTGATTATATGTGTTTACGATAAATTAAATTAACACCGTAAAATCTACAGCCACCAAATTTTTAGAGGTGATGTATATTGTCGAGAACTATATATCTATCGAATAAAACGAAAATCGATTATTATGAGGATCACTTTTTTTCATCATGTGTTATCCTAGACGCACCAAAAAAGATTCATGTCTAGATAACAATTTCAGAATATTCGAAAAATGTATGGTAAAACAAGTAAGGAAAGTCGGACTGGGCCGACTGTATGATACCATTCACCACTTTGGGTATATTCTGCATATGTATCCTAACAGACTTCGTCGTTTCGAAGGAGTACCAATTTCCGTACGTTGTGTTAATCAATTTACATTAAATAGGACAGAAATATATATATATATATATATATATATGGGAGCTATAACTACATCTGAACCGATTTTCACGAAACTTAACACACATCATTATAGACTTATTTCAGTACCCTTTGCAAAATTTCGTGGAAATCGAAAGATATATAGGGACTTTGATGCACCATATACATAAAATCGGACAAAAATATATATTTTAACCGATATTCATGAAACTTAGCGCACATCATTCCAGATTCAATTAAGTGATCTGTGCCAATCGAATGATATATAGGGACTTTGGTGCACCATTTACATAAAATCGGACGAAAATATATATGGGAGCTATGTCTAAGTCTGAACCGATTTTCATGAAATTTAACACACATCGTTCTATACTTAATTCAATACGCTGTGCCAAATTTCGTGCTATATTTTAATCTGAACCGATTTTCACGAAATTTTACACATCGTTCTAGACTTAATTCAGTACACTATGCCAAATTTCGTGCAAATCGGAGGATATATAAGGGATTTGGTGCACAATTTACCTGAAATCGGACGAAACTATATATGGGAGCTATATCTAAATCTAAACCGATTTTCACGAAACTTAACACACATCACTTTAGACTTAATAGAGTACGCTATACCAAAATTCATGCCAATCAAAAGATTAGCAGGGACTTCGGTGCACCATGTACCTAAAATCGGACGAAACTATATATGGAAGCTATATCTAAATCTGAACCGATTTTCAGGAAACTTAGCGCACATCATTCTAGACCTAATTCAGTAGGCTATACCATATTTCGTGCAGATCGAAAGATATATAGGGACTTTGGTACACCATTTACCTTAAATCTGTATCTAAATCTGAACCGATTTCACGAAACTTAGCGTATTGAATTAAGTCATTCTAGACTTGATTCAATACGCTACGTCAAAATTCGTGTAAATCAAATGATTTGCAGGGATTTTGGTGCACCATTTACCTAAAATCGGGCGAAACTATATATGGGAGCTATATTTAAATCTGAACCGATTTTCATGAAACTTGGCACACATCATTCTATACCTAAATCGAAAGATATTTAGTAACTTTGGTTCTTCATTTACCTAAAATCGGACGTAAATATATATGGGAGCTATATCTAAATCTGAACCGATTTTTTACAATTTCAATGGGGTTCGTCCTTGGGCCAAAGAAATGAGATGTGCCAAATTTCATCCAAATCGGATCATAAATGCGACCTGTACTTTGTTTACAATTTAACATGGACAGACGGGCGGACGGACATGCATAAATCGACTCAGAAAGTGATTCTAGACATCGAGCCAAAAATTCGCCAAAAAAACGTAACCCTCAATTTGAAATTTTACTGGAGAAGGTTTTGTTTTAAGAAATTCAGATTTAATAAAGCTATTATTTTAAAATTTAGAATTGTAGTTTAAAACAAAACCTGTTTGTAACAAAACTATAGTTCTAAATTTCAAAATAATAGCTTTATTAAATCTGAATTTATTAATTATTATTTATTATTTTAAAATTTAGAATTGTAGTTTAAAACAAAACCTGTTTGTAACAAAACTATAGTTCTAAATTTCAAAATAATAGCTTTATTAAATCTTAATTTATTAAAACTAAACATTCTCCTGTAAAATTTCAAATTGAGGGTTACGTTTTTTTGGCGAATATGGCTCGACATATTCTCAAAAGAAACCATGGGTCTATCTCGATTATTTTTGCCCTGTTACAAACATATACACAAAGACATAATACACTGTACCACAGTGTGGTGAAGGGTATAAATAGCTATAGATATCCCAGCGAAGATATCTTAGTCGGAAAAAGGAATTGTATGAAACCATAATTTACCCCATCTTAAATTGGTACCTTTTCTGGGTAATGTTTTCCCATAGTGAACGTTTATAATATAATATCAAAATTTTATTATTTTATATACAAAAGTTAGGTTTTATTTGGCCTGAATATCTACCGACCATTATCCAAACATCCAGATCCCATACCACGTGTACAATTTGTGATGTTCGGCTTATAATTGTGACTTCTTCAGCGACCAGAAAAACATACAAAACTAAAGTGTTCGTCCCCTTATTATTATCTGATCACGACGGAAAACCACTCCCCTCCCCTCTAGTGTGTTAATGGTGATACTAAACATTACCGGAATGCGTAGCCATATGCAAATATACATACACCCTGTCAACTTCTTCGGTATATGTCTTTCATGAGTAAATATATATGTCGCATTGAATGCAAAAATTTGTAGTCATGCTTATTCTTTGGCGAAATCCTCTTTCCCTTGTAAAATATCGTGATGTTCGCATCATACTTGCGACATCCAAAGCAAACGAACGAAAATTTGTAATTCATTTCATTCCTTAAATTTTCGATTAGTCTATAACTGTGGCCTCTACTGTGTTTACAATATTGTAATGGACAGACGGACACACATGTCTAATTAATCCCAAAGGTTTGGTAATATCACAAACTCATACTATCAATATCGAAAAGATTTCAGGGTCTTCAGGATCTTCCTACACATATATTAAAAATTGGTGGATCCTTGAGTATAATAAAGATTTTGTAAATTTACAAGTTTTGATTGTTCATTTCAGGAGTGTAAAAAAATCGGACCGGCCGAACTTAACTACTCTTTACTTGTTAAAAAATAAATTAGCGTTGAAATTTATGGCACCCGACATTCCACCTTTCAGTCAAAATAAGAATTGTACACCCCCTGCCTAATATCTCAATTCACGTTCCAACGCTAACAAATTGCGGCGCAATGGTTAATCGTTTTACAAAATGTTAAAAGCCCATAAATTGTTGTTGCATATGTGATTGGGGTTTTTTATTTAATTTTTGTCGTAAAAACTTTTTTTTGGAGAAACACCCTCCCGGACAATACAATAGGCCGGGTAAAAATGCATGTATATCGGTAGCAACAGCAAAAACAAATAACAATTGGGCCAAAGATATATTACACTGGAAGCTATACATGGTTGTAAGCGATTGACATTAAATATTGTTAAGATTTAAGGACTATAGGCTACACAACGACAACAACAACAACATAGATATGAACACACTCATTCATACATTCATTCCCATTTAAGGGATGTTGTAAAATATATTTATTTCTTTTTTTTCAATATCTTTAGTGTCCATTTTTTATTGAATTATATTCAGAGGAGAAAATATTGATGTGTTGTTGGGTTTTTGTTCATTCATATCCTTTGGCTAGCACGGCAAGTGGGGCGACTATGTATGTCCAATTTAATTTTCGTTTTCATTTCTAGCTATCCATTTTAGCTCGGACTCTCTCTCCACCTTTCGACCCACTGCCATGTATATATATGTGTGTGTGCGTGTATATGTATTTGACCATCTCTCAAATTTTTATGGTTCATTAAATTTTAAGTGTCATTCGTTTGTTCGCTTGGTCGGTCGGTCGGTCGATAAACTCGTTTTTGAGTAAAAATAATTGAATTTTCGTTCAAAAACCATAAATGTTGTGATACGAGAGCAAAGGAAAAAAAAGAAAATATTACATGTAATGTTGTTGCTGTTGCCAATAGCATGTCATGGATTTTTCTTAAGAATTATGTTGTAATGTAGTTGTGACCTTTTTTCCTCCAAAATGGATCAGAAAATTATTTATTTGTGTGTGTGCGTGTGTGTGTGAGTTAAAGTTATTAGGAATTTTTATACTTAAAAGATTTATTGCTTGGAAAAAGTAAAACGATCAAAAGCAATCGTCAAAATGACAGTCAAAATGACAGTCGGACAAAAAGACAATCATAATTGAGAGCCATTAATGTAGGACACTAAATGGATTTCGTAACTAAGAGTTCAACAATTTAAATTAAATATTATTGAAATTCAATTCAAACCGATTTCAATCACTACAATGCATCATTTAAATGGCCCCCACACGAATTGTTTCTTTCATTGATTATTTTTAGGTAATTTTGCACAAATTTTGGGAATATATTGAACGGTATCTCAGCCATGTTTTTTTTTCTAAACTCTATGCCTTTATATGATTTTAAGTACAAAATTTTAGATTTTTATTCCGAAAAAAATTTTATTTGACACTGAAAGGGGTAAGAGCTAAAATGTTGCATGAATGGTGTCAGCTGTTGATATCTGTTGCAATAATGCCATATTCGCTCGAATTGTGTGGCATGTTGCACGGTATTGTTGTAACCACTCTTTCTTCAAAATCAAATATCACCATCACTTTCCGAATGGATCCTATCACACCTTTGACCCAAAAGGGAGCAAAAGGAAACAAGATACACACATGGTTCATTTTGAGAATATGCATAGAATCACTTTCTGAGTCGATTTATGCATGTCCGTCAGTCCGTCCGTCTGTCCATGTTAAATTGTAAACAATGTGCACGTCGCATTTATTATCCGAATTGGATGAAATTTGACACAACTCATTCATTTGGCCCTAGGACGAACCTTAATGAAATTTGGGAAAAATCGGTTCAGATTTACATATGGCTCCTATATATATTTTTGTCCGATTTAAGATAAATGGTGCACAAAAGACTCTAAATATCTTTCGATTTGAACGTACTGAATTAAGCCTAGAATGATGTGTGCTAAGTTTCGTGAAAATCGGAAAATCGGATTAAGATTTAGATATAGCTCCCATATATATTTTCGTCCAATTTCAGGTAAATGGTGTACCAAAGTCCGTATATATATTTCGATTTGCATGAAATTTTGCGCAGCGTAATGAATTAAGCCAAGTATGGTCTGTGCTAAGTTTCGTGAAAATCGGTTCAGATTTAGATATAGATCCATATATATTTTCGTCCGATTTAAGGTAAATGGTGCACCAAAGTCCCTATATGTCTTTCGATTTGCACGAAATTTGGCGCAGCGTTATGAATTAGGTCTACAATTATGTGTGTTAATTTTCATGAAAATCGGATCATTTTTAGATATAACTCCCATATATATTTTTGTCCGATTTAGGGTAAATGGTGTACAAAAGTCAATGTATATCTTTCGATTTCCATGAAATTTGGCATAGGGTACTGTATTAGGTCGAGAATGATGTGTGTGCTTCGTGAAAATCGGTTCAGATGTAGATATAGCTCCTATATATACCGATTTTAAGACCCATAGCTAGGCTAATGGCGTAAAGGCCCATAGTTAGGCCCAAATTAATATAAATTAACCGCTGGCATGTTTCCTTAAAATCGGTTCAGATTTAGATATAGCATTGCTTCCATATATAACTTTGACCTATTCATATTGATTGTGGACCAAATGATCAATGGATTGATATTACAGTTTAAAATGGATTAATATTACACTTTGCTTTAAACCAGTTTACAAAATTTAACTTTAGCAGCGGGTATGGAGTTTATTCTAAAATGGTTTTTGTTAAGTTTGAAATCGGTTCAGATTTAAATATAGCTGTCATATATTCATTAGTCCCGTTTTATGTAAATGGTGCACCATAGATTCTGTTCTATTTGTACTATATTTTATTGTTGAAATCGGTTTAGATGTAGGTATAGCTCCAATATATAGTTTCGTCCGATTTTATGCAAATGGAGCAGCATATGGTCAAAGAGGACGCCTGTAATCAGATGATAATTAGAGGATGAAATTGATCAAAATGCAAATTTTTGTGAGTTTTAGTCCCTCTATAGGCTGAACATCACAACACATCACATGGAGAAGGGAATCTGGCCAAATAATTAGAAGGTCTGTTCGTTGATCCGTCAATAATCAGAACGTCAACTCAACCAAGACTTTCTGTGTAAAATGACAAAATGTGAATGCAATGGCGTAAATGTTCACCCCGGGAAAAATATTCCGGAAATATGCTAGGGTAAGAAAGAGTAGCTGTTAATCTCTAATTGCTGAAGAGGGTGCAAATATCGCGAAATATTGCCCCAACATGGAATATAGGTTCGCATAAAATTAGTGTTCCGTGGTAGTTCTATAGGGTATCATATGGTCGGCCCCGTCCGACTATATTACTCCGCTCACCGGTTTTGCTAAGAAAATGTGTAGCCGGAATAACAAATTACATCCAAATCAGTTGGAAAATGTGACTTGGATCATAAAAGTAACAACAATGGAGCTGGACTTTGATATGGGGCAGACAATATCAAATTATTGAACTTTACTTAAAATGAAAACCAAATTTCAGTCACGTTAGCTTAAAAATGCGAAGACCATGAAATTACTTAAACAGAATGGGACCTTTATATGGGGTATAAAATTTGTTGCAAAGAAGATTTTTACCCACTATCCAAATAAATGCCACTTCAGAAGACTAAAAGATGTGAAAGTCTTCTTATCGAAGAACTGGAGGTCTTCTTACAAAAGGGTTAGATGTCATCTTGAAGAAGATCTGGAGGCCTTCTTATTAAAGAGCTGGAGGGTTTCTTATTGAAGAGCTGAATGACTTCTTATTGAATAGCTGGAGGACTTCTTATTGAAGAGTTTGACATTTTCTTATAGATGAGTTAAAGATATTTTTATATATGTGCTGGAGGTTTTCTTATTGAAGATATGGATGTATTCTTATTAAAGAGCTGGAGGAAACATACGGTAACTATGTTGTTCAATTATGTGGTGGTTCCAAAATACATACACTTAGATTGAAAGAACTGAGTTAGGTACATCAACATATCGATGAATGAATAAAGGAGACGTTAGTGTGGTTCTTTTTAATAATTAATCTATTTTGAAAGAATTTCTTGAAAGAAGTTATTATTCACCATAAATCCGAAATGACCATTATAGTCCATTAGATAGAAAACTTCGTTTAAAAATTAATTATACCGAAAATAAAGGGCTCCTTTATGTAGACAATGTCAATACAGATATGGGAGTTATTATTATACCGAAAATAAAGGGCTCCTTTATGTAGACAATGTCAATACAGATATGGGAGTTATATCGAAACATGGATCTACATAGACAAATTTTCGGAAACAGTGCATACCACAACAGTGTGAAAATGCAGTTCCTCATAAAACGATTTTCACAATCCTCCCTAGATAACAATTTGTTATCATTAAAGAAATTTTGCAATGCAAGAAAATTATGGTGATCGCTTGGATGCATTAAAAATTGCCAATCAAGTCGATTTGTAGCTCCTGGACGATGTTACGACTGCTAACATGCCGGTCAACTTCTATCATTTCTCCCATTTTATCGACATTTTCGACGACCGGCCTACTTGTGTGAGGTGCATCTTTAACATCGAAAATTCCTGAAAGGAATCTACGAAACCAAAATTGCACATAAGTGGCTGTTACAGTATTGGAACCATAAACACCGAATTTTCTATTTGTTCACTTCCATTTTTAACACCCTGTAACTCACAACTGAATGGACCAAACATAGAGCAACAAAGTATTTTTTTTTTGGTCCGGGGCCTCTCCGAAAACCCTAACAAATCTTCTAAATTTTTCCAGATTTTTTATAATTTTTATACCATTCACCACACTGTGGTAAAGGGTATTATATCTTTGTGCATATGTTTGTAACAGGCAAAAATAATTGAGATAGACCCATGGTTCCTTTTGAGAATATGCATAGAATCACATTCTGAGTCGATTTATGCATGTCCGTCCGTCTGTCCGTCCGTCTGTTGATGTTAAATTGTAAACAAAGCACAGGTCGCATTTATAATCCGATTGGAATGAAATTTGGCACAAGTCACTTATTTGGCCAAGAGACGAACCCTATTTAAATGTAGTTGTAGCTCCCATATATATTTTCGTCCGATTTTAGGTAAATGGTGCACCAAAATCCTTGAAAATAATTCAATTTGCACGAATTTTGGCACAGCGTACTGAATTATGTCTAGAATGATGTGTGCTAAGTTTCGTGAAAATTAGATATAGCTCCCCTATATATTTTCGTCCGATTTAATGTAAACGGTGTACTAAAGTCTCTGTATATATTTCGATTTGGACGAAATTTGGTATAGCGTTCTGAATTAAGTATAGAATGATGTGTACTACGTTAAATCGGTTCAGATTTGGATATAGCTTATATATTTTCCTCTGATTTAAATTAAATTATGCACCAAGGACCCAAAAAGTGGACGATGTTGGTAAATTTTGTAGAGAACTTTCATATCAAATATATGACAGAAAAAATGAGCATTCATTCTACCTTGCGTGAAGGGTAAAATAAATGCTTTGAAAATTTCTGTGACGATTCGGGCTAAGTCTGTATTTGGCATAGCTCGTTTTCATGTCTTCTTAAAAATTAATAATGTGCAAAGGATTTAGAGTCCCAATCCAATGCATGGAAATCCCCCTATTTGAGCCATGTATCCTTTAAAAATTCAAGATTTGCAATACTTTCTAGATAGACGTCTTATACCAAATAACAACAACATTTTAAATTTATTTTCTCTAATTAAACCCCCACAAATCTTTTTATATTTTCAAGAATTGTTATAATTTTTATTGTGTTTCCTATGGTGTTTTTATGGGTCGATCCTGCTGCTGCCGTTGTCTTATGTTTTGTGAGGATTTTTATGATGATTATAATTTTTATTTTAACCACCTTTAGAACTTCAGCATTTCTTTTTATGCACTTTTTTGGGTTGCCATATTAAACAGCGTAAATATTTTTTCTTCTATCTTTCGTCGTGCTTACTTACGTATCAGTTACTTCTTCCATACACTCTACTTCTTCTTCTTCATCATCTATTTAACACGAAACCCCTTCAAATGTAAGTAATTATTTCTCGTCTTAAGTAATGAGAGTGAATGTAAGAGAAAGCAAGAAAGAAAAACACATAAAAAGTGTAAAAATATAAAAACAAATGTAAAGTATCGTAAAAATAAAAAAAAACCGAACATAACATAAATTCAACATTTACAGTTCATGCTGATGCTGTTGTTGTTGTTGGTTTTCAGTTTCACTTTTCGTTTTCACCCGTGAGATTGCTACAAGCGTATGGATTTTGTAATTATCAGTAGCTACATCCTTGGAAATTGAGGTCGGTATGTCAGCATATTTTGGCCGCCAGCCTTACTCAATATCCCATAGCGTATTGCAAAAAAAAAAAGGTGTAAAGGAAACGAAGTACATTTTTTGCTGATCCTTTTCTCCATTGATTTTATTTACTAAAGTAATGACTGGGCACATAATTACACTTAAAACACTAAAAACAAGTTCAGTTCGGTTCGCTGGGCAACATAAAATGAGCGAACATCGTATCCAAGTGTAGTGAAGATTGTTGGTCGGCTTTAAAGAGGTTATTCTCAGCTCTCAAGGCGTGGATTTTTTAAAGAAAATATTCAAAGGAAATACAAGGCTCACAAGGCGTGGATTTGAAAAAAAATATTCAAAGGAAATACAAGGCTCACAAGGCGTGGATTTTTTAAAGAATATTGCAAAGGCTCACAAGGCGTGGATTTTTAAAGAATATTTCAAAGGCTCACAAGGCGTGGATTTTTTAAAGAATATTTCAAAGGCTCACAAGGCGTGGATTTTTTAAAGAATATTTCAAAGAAAATATATATATATATATAAAGAATATTTCAAGGGAAATACAAGGCTAACAAGGCGTGGATTTTTAAAGAATATTTCAAGGGAAATACAAGGCTAACAAGGCGTGGATTTTTAAAGAATATTTCAAGGGAAATACAAGGCTAACAAGGCGTGGATTTTTAAAGAATATTTCAAGGGAAATACAAGGCTAACAAGGCGTGGATTTTTAAAGAATATTTCAAGGGAAATACAAGGCTAACAAGGCGTGGATTTTTAAAGAATATTTCAAGGGAAATACAAGGCTAACAAGGCGTGGATTTTTAAAGAATATTTCAAGGGAAATACAAGGCTAACAAGGCGTGGATTTTTAAAGAATATTTCAAGGGAAATACAAGGCTAACAAGGCGTGGATTTTTAAAGAATATTTCAAGGGAAATACAAGGCTAACAAGGCGTGGATTTTTAAAGAATATTTCAAGGGAAATACAAGGCTAACAAGGCGTGGATTTTTAAAGAATATTTCAAGGGAAATACAAGGCTAACAAGGCGTGGATTTTTAAAGAATATTTCAAGGGAAATACAAGGCTAACAAGGCGTGGATTTTTAAAGAATATTTCAAGGGAAATACAAGGCTAACAAGGCGTGGATTTTTAAAGAATATTTCAAGGGAAATACAAGGCTAACAAGGCTAACAAGGGGCGTGGATTTTTAAAATACAAGGCTAACAAGGCGTGGATTTTTAAAGAATATTTCAAGGGAAATACAAGCCTAACAAGGCGTGGATTTTTAAAGAATATTTCAAGGGAAATACAAGGCTAACAAGGCGTGGATTTTTAAAGAATATTTCAAGGGAAATACAAGGCTAACAAGGCGTGGATTTTTAAAGAATATTTCAAGGGAAATACAAGGCTAACAAGGCGTGGATTTTTAAAGAATATTTCAAGGGAAATACAAGGCTAACAAGGCGTGGATTTTTAAAGAATATTTCAAGGGAAATACAAGGCTAACAAGGCGTGGATTTTTAAAGAATATTTCAAGGGAAATACAAGGCTAACAAGGCGTGGATTTTTAAAGAATATTTCAAGGGAAATACAAGGCTAACAAGGCGTGGATTTTTAAAGAATATTTCAAGGGAAATACAAGGCTAACAAGGCGTGGATTTTTAAAGAATATTTCAAGGGAAATACAAGGCTAACAAGGCGTGGATTTTTAAAGAATATTTCAAGGGAAATACAAGGCTAACAAGGCGTGGATTTTTAAAGAATATTTCAAGGGAAATACAAGGCTAACAAGGCGTGGATTTTTAAAGAATATTTCAAGGGAAATACAAGGCTAACAAGGCGTGGATTTTTAAAGAATATTTCAAGGGAAATACAAGGCTAACAAGGCGTGGATTTTTAAAGAATATTTCAAGGGAAATACTATGGTGCGTATGAAAGTATAATCTTTATAAATCCACGCCTATGGTGCATATGAAAACCAGCAAGGAAAGCTGAAAAGTCGATCGGGTCCAAATATATATTATAGATACACTTCTCCGCTTTGGATAAACACACTATATGTTAATATATACAATATACTGCAGATAGAACAGGCATATAATCTATAGAGGACCACCGAAATGGAATGGGGCGAAACTAAATGTGTGATATACATAGATATTTGAACTAATTAAAAAACCCATGCACACACCATTCTGAAATCTATGGAAATTTACATGTCAATGTAGCACAGAGCGCTGTCCACAATTGTATCTCGTTTATATAGAACAGAGATAGGCTCCTCGATGCACCATTTATAAAAAATCGGACGAAACTATATAAAATCTGAAGCTATTTTCACAAAACGTCGCTTACATACCGCTTCCATACGCTGTGCAAAATTTTGTATCAATCGGACAATCCTTGGGAGTTTGGTGCACCATTTACAAAAAAATCAGTATAGTGGACGGAAATATATATGGAAACTATATCTACATCTGAACCGATTTAAACAAAACTTCGTGTATTTCAAGCTGGACCTTATTCAGTACGCTGTGCAAAATGTTGCCGCAATCTGACAAACCTTGGGAATTTTGTGCTCCATTTACATAAAATCGGACAAAGCTATATACGGGAGCTACATCTTAATCTAAACCGATTCCCACAAAACTTCGCACACATCAAACTGGACCTAATCTAGTACGATATGCAAAATTTTGTCTCAATCTGAAAAACATTGGAAGTTTTGTGCACAATTTACCTAAAATCAGACTAAACAATATATGGGAGCTATATCCAAATCTGAACCGATTTCCACAAAACTTCTCATACATCAAACAGGACCTAATTCAATACGCTGGGCAGTATTTAGTTTCACTCGGAATCATATTGGAAGTTTGGTGCACAATTACCCAGAGACGGACGAAACAACATATGGGAGCTATATCTAAATCTGAACCGATTTCCACAAAACTTCGCATACATCAAACAGAACCTAATTCAATACGCTGGGCAGTATTTTGTTTCAATCGGAATCATATTGGAAGTTTGGAGCACAATTTAACTAAAATCGGACCAAAGTATATATAGGAGCTATATCCAAACCTGAACAGTTTTTCTTCAATTGCAATAGGGTTTCTTAGGTTAAATAAGTGACCTGTTTCAAATTTCATCCAAATCGGATCATAAATGCGACCTGTACTTTGCTCATAAAAATACATGGACAGACGGACATGCATAAATCGATTCAGAAAGTGATTCTATTATCTTTATAAATCCACGCCTATGGTGCATATGAATAATATTATCTTTATAAATCCACGCCTATGGCGCATATGAATAATATTATCTTTATAAATCCACGCCTATGGTGCGTATGAATAATATTATCTTTATAAATCCACGCCTATGGTGCGTATGAAAAATATTATTTTTATAAATCCACGCCTATAGTGCGTATGAAAAATATTATTTTTATAAATCCACGCCTATGGTCCGTATGAAAAATATTATTGTTATAAATCCACGCCTATGGTGCGTATGAAAAATATTATTTTTATAAATCCACGCCTATGGTGCGTATGAAAAATATTATTTTTATAAATCCACGCCTATGGTGCGCATGAATAATATTATCTTTATAAATCCAAATAAAAAATATTATTTTTATAAATCCACGCCTATGGTGCGCATGAATAATATTATCTTTATAAATCCAAATAAAAAATATTATTTTTATAAATCCACGCCTATGGTGCGCATGAATAATATTATCTTTATAAATCCAAATAAAAAATATTATTTTTATAAATCCACGCCTATGGTGCGCATGAATAATATTATCTTTATAAATCCAAATAAAAAATATTATTTTTATAAATCCACGCCTATGGTGCGCATGAATAATATTATCTTTATTCCAAATAAAAAATATTATTTTTATAAATCCACGCCTATGGTGCGCATGAATAATATTATCTTTATAAATCCAAATAAAAAATATTATTTTTATAAATCCACGCCTATGGTGCGCATGAATAATATTATCTTTATAAATCCAAATAAAAAATATTATTTTTATAAATCCACGCCTATGGTGCGCATGAATAATATTATCTTTATAAATCCACGCCTATGGTGCGCATGAATAATATTATCTTTATAAATCCACGCCTATGGTGCGCATGAATAATATTATCTTTATAAATCCACGCCTATGGTGCGCATGAATAATATTATCTTTATAAATCCACGCCTATGGTGCGCATGAATAATATTATCTTTATAAATCCACGCCTATGGTGCGTATGAAAAATAGTATCTTTATAAATCCACGCCTATGGTGCGTATGAATAATATTATCTTTATAAATCCACGCCTATGGTGCGCATGAATAATATTATCTTTATAAATCCACGCCTATGGTGCGCATGAATAATATTATCTTTATAAATCCAAATAAAAAATATTATTTTTATAAATCCACGCCTATGGTGCGTATGAAAAATATTATTTTTATAAATCCACGCCTATGGTGCGCATGAAAAATATTATTTTTATAAATCCACGCCTATGGTGCGCATGAATAATATTATCTTTATAAATCCACGCCTATGGTGCGCATGAATAATATTATCTTTATAAATCCACGCCTACGGTGCGCATGAATAATATTATCTTTATAAATCCACGCCTATGGTGCGCATGAATAATATTAACTTTATAAATCCAACTAAAAAATATTATTGTTATAAATCCACGCCTATGGTGCGCATGAATAATATTATCTTTATAAATCCAACTAAAAAATATTATTTTTATAAATCCACGCCTATGGTGCGCATGAATAATATTATCTTTATAAATCCAAATAAAAAATATTATTTTTATAAATCCACGCCTATGGTGCGTATGAAAAATATTATTTTTATAAATCCACGCCTATGGTGCATATGAAAAATATTATTTTTATAAATCCACGCCTATGGTGCGTATGAAAAATATTATTTTTATAAATCCACGCCTATGGTGCGTATGAAAAATATTATTTTTATAAATCCACGCCTATGGTGCGTATGAAAAATATAATCTTTATAAATCCACGCCTATGGTGCGTATGAAAGTATAATCTTTATAAATCCACGCCTATGGTGCGTATGAAAGTATAATCTTTATAAATCCACGCCTATGGTGCGTATGAAAATAGTATCTTTATAAATCCACGCCTATGGTGCGTATGAAAAATAGTATCTTTATAAATCCACGCCTATGGTGCGTATGAAAAATAGTATCTTTATAAATCCACGCCTATGGTGCATATGAATAATATTATCTTTATAAATCCAAGCCTATGGCGCATATGAATAATATTATCTTTATAAATCCACGCCTATGGTGCGCATGAAACATATTATTTTTATAAGTCCACGCCTATGGTGCGCATGAATAATATTTTCTTTATAAATCCACGCCTATGGTGCGCATGAATAATATTATCTTTATAAATCCACGCCTATGGTGCGCATGAATAATATTATCTTTATAAATCCACGCCTATGGTGCGCATGAATAATATTATCTTTATAAATCCACGCCTATGGCGCGTTTGAAAAATATTATCTTTATAAATCCACGCCTATGGTGCGTTTGAAAAATATTATCTTTATAAATCCACGCCTATGGTGCGTTAGAAAAATATTATCTTTATAAATCCCCGCCTATGGTGCGTTTGAAAAATATTATCTTTATAAATCCACGCCTATGGTGCGTTAGAAAAATATTATCTTTATAAATCCCCGCCTATGGTGCGTTTGAAAAATATTATCTTTATAAATCCACGCAATGGTGCGTATGAAAAATATTATCTTTATAAATCCACGCCTATGGTGCGTATGAATAATATTATGGTGCAAATGAATAATATTATCTTTATAAATCCACGCAATGGTGCGTATGAAAAATATTATTTTTATAAATCCACGCCTATTGTGCGTATGAAAAATATTATTTTTATAAATCCACGCCTATGGTGCGTATGAAAAATATTATTTTTATAAAATCATGATTCATGATTTTTTAAAGAATATTTTATAGCTTCAGATTCCTTTTCAAAAAATTTTTATTTTTATTTAGAAATAAAAAAAAACATTTGTTAAATAAATTTATTTTTTTGATATCTTAATACAGTTTTTAAACTAAGCCACTTAATCCACATAAATTGAATCTTTACAAAATGGCAGAGCAAAAACAAAACAGCGATATAATTATTTAAATAAATACGATAAATTTTTTTAATAATAATATTTATAGTTTGTCAATAAATTATTTTAATTAGCATTTAGCACGAAATCGTACCAAACAACAGCAGCAGGAGCCATAATAGTTGGTAAAGCGGCAAAAAATAAAACAACAATGCAATTAACATTATTGGCTATAAATTAATATGAAAAGACAGTTTTCATTCGTGGCGATTGTCGCATTGCCAGGCTGGCATGTTTAATTTTTTCTAGCAGTTGTAGATTATTTTTATTTTTTTATCCACCCTCAGGTTACAATAATTTTAAACTCATTTATATTATTACTGGTGTTTGGCCGGACCATTTGACATTAATACATATGGACTGGATGTACATAATAAGTATATCATTTTGGAAAAAAAAGTTTGGAATAACAACAATTTAACAAAGCAGAGTCGGAAATGTGATACCCTATAGCACCAGAAGGATTTTGTGATACCATTCGATCTGTTAAAAAATATTTCAAAGTTCTCTCTCTAAAAATCTGGTTTCCAAAATCTCTTTCGATTTCAAAATTTTAGTTCCTGACTTATTCCGCTTTTATTCTATGCTTATGTACCGCACTTGATTATCGAACAACCCTAGAAGGAGGGCGTAACGTAATTTGTAAAATGTTTTTTTTTTTTCAATATTGCCAATATGTGGTTAATACAATACTCGCCTCTCATTAATTGTTATTAATTATGTTGGTTAATTGTAAGCCAACAACAACAATAACAACATCAGCAACATAAATATATGCACTCACACATACAAACCAACAACAATGGACATTAAAAACACAACTTCATCTATTCAACGGAAACTAAATGACAATGAAAGACTTCTGTTTTTCACCAACAACAAAAAATTCCATTAAAAAAATAAATAATTATAAAAAACCCCAAATGAAAAGATGTCATGTTTTTTACACAGAAAAAATTGAATTTACATTTCTCCTGTCATTTTTGTTAATTGCATTTTTTTCGCTGTTAAGACAGCCTTGTTAAAAAAACATACACCGACATATTTACCTTTAAACATATATTCATGTATATATAGACAATTGTCAACTATTATGCAATTAATTGCAATACAATTAAACGGTTTTTTTACTGGGTTATTAGATTTACCCGTAATTAACCACAATTACAATGTGTATACAGCAACAAAAGTTTATCCTTCTAAAACATACATTGTAAATAACAACAACAAATATTTATTTATCTATTGTAAGCCATTTGTTAATCTTGGTTATGGAAATCCGGTGCTTTTTTCCTTTAAAGACTAATTATAATGCAAAACAGGCAATAATGGTTTTAGGAAAGGGTTAATAGCGGGAATCAAGTTAGCTTTGAATGGGGCCAGAGTTAGATAAAACTCATCCTGAAATTTATGAACATTTTATGTCAATTGAACTGACCTAGAGGTTTTTGTGCATCACTTGTTTGAAATCAAACCAAATTATGTACGAGAGCTATATGTAAATCTGGATTGTTTGAAAAGAACTTGACACGTGCCAAGACATTATTTTAGAACCCTTAAAATACGAACAAAACATTTAGGAAAAAATAGGGGGAATAGTAGAAAATGCTAAATTTCATTTATATATATATATATATATAAATTACAGGTATGTTCGCGTGAGGAGTGTTTCTGTGTAGTTTGAAGTTCGTCCGACAGATGGCGCAATATTTAGTTTTTTGTGGTTTTTCACCATAATTCAAGAACTACTGCACCGATAATTCAAGAACCTGTTTTCGTGAAAAGCGCGTGGATGTCAAACGAAAAAAGAATAACTTATCACATTGAAGTAAAACCAGAAAGGAAAGTCGTAAGTCGGATTGGGCCGACTATATGATACCCCTCACCACTTTGGGTATATTTTATATATGTATCCTAACAGACGTCGCCTTATCGAAGGAACATTGACATGAAATTGAACGAAATTAAATATGCCATCTTTATCAATATCTAAAATTACTAACATCAATACCTACACATGTCATTCTGCAACCTATGCTAAATTTTGTAAATCGATTTAAAGCAAACTTGGCACACGCTATTTGGTATGCTGCACGGTTTAAAATTGAATCTCAATCAGACATGCATTGATTACATTGTGTACAATTAACATTAATAAGTCGAAATGATATATGGAAGCTATGCTATATCTATATCTGAACCGATTTCAAGGAAACTTGCCAGAGATTAATTTATATTAACTTCAGCACGTTGTGTCAATCGGCTTAGCTAGGGGTCTCTAGTGTACCATTTACTTAAAATCGGACGAAAAGATATATAGGAGGTATTTCTAAATCTGATCCGATTTTCACGAAACTTTGCACACATCATTCTAGACGTAATTCAGTACGCCATACCAAAATCGAAAGATATAGGGGGCTTTGGCGCAGAATTTTCATAAAATGGGACGAAAATATATATGGGAGCTATATCTAAATCTGAACCGATTTTCACGAAATTTTCCACACATTATTCTAGACTTATTTCAGTACACTATGCCAAATTTCGAGCAAATTGAAGGATATATAGGGACTTTGTTGCACCATTTACATAAAATATGCCGAAAATAGTACCGATTTTAACGAAACTTTGCACACATTATTCTAGACCTAATTCAGTAGGATATACCAACTTTCGTGCAAATCGAAAGATATATAGGGACTTTGGTACACCATTTACCTTAAATCGGGTGAAACTATATAAGGGAGATATATCGTAATCTGAAACGATTTTCACGAAACTTGGCACATATCATTCCGGACTTAGTTCAATACGCTATGCCAAAATTCGTGCAAATCAAATAACTTTCAGGGACTTTGGTGCACCATTTACCTAAAATCGGACGAAACTATATGTGGGAGCTATATCTAAATCTGAACCGATTTTCACGAAACATAGCACACATAATTCTAGACCTAACTCAGTAGGCTATACCAAATTTCATGCAAATCAAATGATTTTCAGGGACTTTGGCGCACCATTTACCTAAAATCGGGCGAAACTATATATGGGTGATATATCTAAATCTGAACCGATTTTCTCGAAACTTGGCACACATCATTCTGCACGTAATTTAGTACTCTATGCCAAATTTCATGCAAATCGAAAGATATAGAGGGACTTTGGTGCACTATTTACATTAAATAGGACGAAAATATATATGTGAGCTATATCTAAATCTGAACCGATTTTTCCCAATTTCAATAGGGTTCGTCCTTGGGCCAAATAAATGAGCTGTACTCAATTTCAGCCAAATCGGATTAAAAATGCGACCTGTACTTTGTTTACAATTTAACATCAACAGACAGACGGATGGACGGACATGCATAAATCGACTTAGAAAGTGATTCTATGCATATTCTCAAAAGGAACCATGTGTCTATCTCGTTTATTTTTGCCTGTTACAAACATATGCACAAAGACATAATACCCTGTACCACAGTGTGGTGAAGGGTATAAAAACAAATTGCAGCCAATTCGGTTAAAAAACGTGTCCAAATCCTCAAATCCTGCAACACCAAACATCCAACTATGTGGGGTCTCTGGTAAATTATTAATAGGAGATTGTGGTTTGCACAGTTGTCCAATAACGCAGACAATTGGCAAAATTTAAGAGACTTTAGCTGTTACAATATTGCAAAGTTTACAATGGCAGTGAGAAAACATGGTCACATATGTTAATTTTGCCGACAACTGAAAAAGCTAACCAAAATGGTTTACGCAGATAAAGGACAAGATTGCCATAAATAAAAATTGGTTGCGTGTCGGAAAATTTTGAAACCGAGATTTTAAGAGCGCTGTTCAAAGGTGTCCCCCTCTCCCCTATATATATTCGTCCGATATTAAGTAATTGGTGCACCAAACTCCTCATGTTCGTGAGATTGACACGAAAGTTTGCACAAAATTGAGCATAGAATGACATAATTGCGTTTGTAGAAATGCGGACATGCCCATAGCCCATATTCCAATTTCGATTTTGCTTTAAATCGATTTACATAATTTTGTAATTGTAAACAAACGACTCCATATCTGTACAAATGAAAAATCTAAATCGGTTCACTTGTAAATTAAGATCACATTTTCTGGTTTATCCAAATTCATGTAATTGGTCCTTCAAAAATTCGACGTCTACTAGGATACATCTGTCGAATATAACCAAAGTGGTGAAATGCTGTCCGACTTTAATACTTTCAAGACTTTGATTTTCTTGATATTAATTTTAAGTCCTACAATGGAAGGCAGTCTCCTCAGGTCGTCTAATTTGGACTGCATGAATGTTCGTAATTTCATCTCATTCGGATTCTAAATGCGACCAGTACGTTGCTTACAATAACCAACTCAGGAAGAGATTCTATGCACATTAAAGGAATATCATCTCGGTAATGATCCGAAAACGCTATATAATAGTCGGTATTAAATGTTTTAGTCAGGAAAACACATTCCATGCATCATTCACAAAATGTAAAACAAAACGTCATCTCATTTTAAAAATCCTCCGGCATGATATAATGTATCCTTTCTAGATTTTTCGTAATTATAATTTTGTTCCATTTTCGGTAATAAATAAAACCAATACACTTTTTAGATCCTCTTTGTAATACTCATCTGTTTCCATGTTACCAATTTGACTGTAATTACCAACTTATGTTCCCGGATATATCAGGATAGTTATTAATCACGACACTTTGTTATCATCCGCTTAAAAAAAGAACAATTATTACAGGAATCTAATTAAACTATTTTATAACTTCGCTACTTAAAATGATGGCGATAAGCAGAAAATGACAAATTATATAACACCATTGCGCGTGGTTACCAAGGAAATTGAGTAAATTTCCCTAGGAATTTCGTGTATAATTAAAATCAAGGTATTATTTAAGCGGATATTAATTTTGCTCAAAATGTAATTTCATTCAGCCAAAAACAAGCCTCACGCACCCACATGTGAACAATTTTATTCTAGATATTCGCACGCAATCATATGGAACCTTTATATCTCGTTTTACCAAAGAGTTCGAGAAAACTGAAAAAGTGTATTTTGTAGAACCGCAAAACTATTTACCCCCTATCCACGCCGTGCTGTTATGCCATTTCACGCAACATAAAGCCACAAAAACCCACAAGAAAATTAATTGTGTTCACGGGTTTTAATGAATGAGCGAATGAATGTATGTTAGAACCACCATTTGCGAACCATACTCAAACGAACAATAATGTCATTAAATTTTGGGGTTTCCTTTTGTGCCAATTTTCAATAAATATTATCACCATCCAAATTGATTACATTAACACAATTATAGTATTAATTAATCGTAGGGATGTATTTGAATTAAAGCCTATTTTTCAAGGTGGATTAATTTTACGCTATTTAATATGTAATTTGGCATGAAAAAAAGCCAGGAGAATTTAAACGTTTTTATTCTGGACCATTACACTTTTCAAATATTTGCGCCGGAGTGGATTTTTTTAAAGTTGGTTTTCCAAGGCCTATATAAGGCATATAAATTTTACCACACTGGTCTTGTGGCTTGTACTGTAACAGGCAAAAGGAAACGAAATAAACACTGATATGCATTGATCACTTTTAAGTCGATTTATTGATGTCCGTTAATGAAATTGGGAAAAATCGGTTCTGATATAGCATATATATTTTCGTCCGCATTTGTTGCGTTTCGCCGTACGGTTAAGCGGGGTCATCAGGCATATTGAGCTATGTGGATTTACAAAGGTCGTACGTTGATAACTTGTATTTATTCCGCCCTGATGCGAAACTTGCATATGCGAATTAAATTCAAATTTGTCAATGTTCGACATTTGTCTTCATTCTAGGAACAGACCTTTTCAAAGCAGATTTTTGTTGTAGCGATGGATAATTAATCCACACACATACAATTGCTTCCATTGTATACACATGTTTTTGCACAACCGTTTGGAAGTGTGTTGATGGCTCAGAACGTTGAGTGGTCTGACAACATTTATGTTGCTCCGAGGACCTAAGTTCGAGCCCTAGCCGTGCTCAGCTGAAATTATTTTTTTTATTTGAATTTTGCCTTGTAAGGGCAGTGATCATTTGAAAGTAATTTTAAGTGATTATTTATACTCTTTCAACTCGAGCTTGATGATCTAAGTTTTACAATGAAAAGGAAAGCCAGGAGAAGAACCTACGTTCCCACCACTATGCGACGCGTTTCGCCGTTGGTTAAGCGGCATATTGGGCTATATGGCTTTACAAAGGTCGTACGTTGATAACTTGTATTTATTCCGCCCTGATTGTACCGCCCTGGTACGTAGGTTCTTCTCCTGGCTTTCCTTTTCATGGCCAAACTTAGATCATCAAGCTCAACTCGAAAGACTATAAATAATCACTTAAAATTACTTTCAAATGATCACTGCCCTTACAAGGCAAAATTCAAATAACAAAAATTAAGTCCCTATATATAATTTGATTTACACAAAATTTGTCCAATCACACCTTTGCACTATAGGTAATTTGCCCTGATTTGAGGAAAAAATTAATAACAGC
>NW_026879668.1:0-27256 GCF_032173495.1 Musca vetustissima | reverse complement strand
AACCAGAACTGCCTCATACGCTTTGACGAATAATTGACATCACAAAATTGGTTATCATGTTGCGATAACGCTCCTGATTGATCGACGCGACAACCTGGCCATTTTCATTTTGGAAGAAAAACAGCCAAATAACCATTCGCACTATCGCCGCACCAAATTGTGACTTTTTCGTCATGAAGAGGCACTTCTTGAATCTCCTGAGGATTTTCAGTGGCGTAAAAACGGCAATTTTGCTTATTTACAGTACCATTCAATGTGAAATGGGCTTCATCGGACATGATACAATATGTAGAGCATCCGAGAGCGATAGGTCGAAAAAAGTATTGCACAGTATACGATATCTTAAGGTGGAGGGGTTAACCACCTCAATTTAGTTTGGAAGATGATCCTGATGGAATCTGTCCAAAGTCCTCAATTTGTCGTTAGCCACCCTAAATTCCCGATGCCTGAGTGAAAGTGTATCTTACATGTTTTTACATAAGTCGCATATAGTCCTCAATTTGTCATTAGATACCCTAATAGTTCCAGCTACTGAAGCCAGGCACGGATGATATGCCCTATATAAAGGTCCTCCCTCATTTCCGGTATTTTCAGGGTTTTAACTGTATTTTCCTATTTGAGTGACTGTAATTTGGAATTTTTTGAAGGATATATCCGTATATACCGAAATTTGTCGATATAGGTACATCACATAAAAACGAAGAGGCTGTATTTGGCTTTCGCAGCCAATTCCTATTTTCCTATTCACAGGAAATTTTGATATAGGTACATCCTATGGGGTTTAGGTACATTTTCTCATCGAAACACCTACATCAATTTCGATGTTGGTGATTCGACACAGGCCGCTATAGTAAAGTTCCCGCACCATTTTCGGCATGTTTAAAGCTTTGATCGCATTTTTCCATCGATGTGGGTGTAATTTGACATTCGGGTTTTTTGGGGGATTAAAACCTATTCGCATAAAACTTTCGATATAGGTCTATGTTTTGATATATAAATTTCGCGTTTTTAGAGTGTGGTAAATAACTTTGCAGAAATTTGTCGATATAATTCCATATTTTTGCTTTAATTTGGCATTCCGTCTTCTCGCAGAATTTCCACAATTGTTCGATATAGATCTATATTTTGACTTAATTTTTAGATATCGCGATACTTTTTGCGACTCAAATTATCCTTTCCTAAGTCATTCTATGTGGTGGATTCTTGGTTACTCTCATAAATTTATATTTTGTGTAGATTCGTTTTTGTCAAATACTTCCATCATTTCTCAAATTCTTCACATATTTAAAATACCATTCAAAAGTTGTTGCTGTTGTTGCTATTATTGTTCCACATTCAATATTTAGATATGTATGTTCAGTTCAGTTCACCGAGTGAATAGTCATCAGAAACAGATGATTATTTCTTTGATACATCTCAATTCATACTTCTTCATCTGCTTCGTCTGATGCTGAGGCCAGAATGCGAAAGGTCTGCAACTGATGGTGATGATATTAAGTGGATGGATGATTTTGTTGTGAGTGAAAGCGTCTATATGATGTGTGTGTGTGTATGTGTGCGTTATATGCGCGTACATGAACTTGGTGGGTTACTGCCAAAAACGCGATTTGCGTCTGTTCATAATTGCGTTTTATTATGTCCCACAAGCAACAACAACAAAAAACACACAGAAATGACGAGAAAAACATGACAAAAACTAGCGCAAAAGGCATCCAAATGGAAATAACAGCAAGGCAGTAGCAACAACAACAATAACACCAACAAGAAAAGCGAATGAACAAAAAACATATGTTTCGATTCTGTTTTCTATGTTAAACAATCATATTTAAGGCAGACACAAAAAATGAACTAACAGTTGCCGGCATTGCCGACTACGAGGAAAATTTGGAAAATTATGTTGAGAAGTACGTAAGTGAATCACATGATATAGTTGTACTTGTTTGAATGTCCACAGTGTGTAGTTTTCCACATTAGATAGCTATTAGTAAAAACTACGATTTTAAATGGCTTTCCAATAAGAGGTGTTATTTTTTATTAGTTCTTTTTTAAGAAGTTGTGGTTAAGACACGTTTACTAAAATATAAATTCAGTCAGGTTAAAATGTGCCTTTGACAGTGGACGACGGGAAAAGTGTGATCCTGTCAGACAAACCCAAATTCAACGACGTCGGACGGGGCTGACCATATGATATTCTTCACCACTTTAGCTATATACAAGAGATGATGATAACCATAATATCCTGTAGAAAATTTGTGATCTACATAGATATTTGAACCAATAAAAAATCCGTACCCATATCATTCTGAAATCTATGAAAAATTGCATGTCAATCGGGTAGAGTTTTTTGGTGTACCATTTGTATGGAATCGAGCACAATTATGTATGGGAGCTATATGTAAACCATTTTCAACAAAACTTTACAGACAACAAACTGGACTCAATTCAGCACGCTGTGCAAATTTTGTCTCAATAGGACAAACCATGGGAGTTTGGTGCACCATTTACCTAAAATCGACGAAATTATATCTAAACCTGAAGCGATTTCAACAGAACATCACAGGCATCAAACTAAACCTAATTCGGTTGTGTCTCAATCGGACAAATATTGGAAGTTTTGTGAACCATTTAGATAAAATTGGACGAAAATATATTTTTCACATGTCCCCAAATCCTTAAGATCCAGTTATTTGGGGGTTACCTTATATGAGGACTACTCCAAAAAGTGGACGAGAGTTTATCATGCCAAATGGGAATCCAAAATACCAAATTATAACAATTTAGGTTGAAAAACGTTCCTAAGCTCCCCGAATACCGATCATTTGGGTGTATTGGTATATGGGGGGTAAAAACATTCGACCTCCATTCAAATAGAAATTTGATTTTTATCGTGAAGAGGCGGATGGGATAGTAGAAATCAGCCCCTACCCGTATGGACGAGCTTTGATAGCGGATCTGAGGTGAATGGAACAATATTCAAAATGAAAAATAAATTGGTTTTACAAAATTTTGACACGTTGTCGAGGAGATAGATACTAAGGGAATAAATCGATAGAGATATAGGTAAACATATAAGGTTTTGCAAAATTTGGGTCAGATTGGATTCTACGTCCCCATACCTTTTAATGATGGAGTCAATGCTAGGAAAATTAAACCTATATATCTCATCTTCGGATTGAATGGTAGCGGATCTGAGGCTTGGTAAAAATATTTGGACATTCTATTTGTTTCATATGATATTTACACGTTTTTAAAATTTTCAATCTTTTGTGGTGGTGATGTGCAGAATTTGGATCAAACGCGATACTCCATTCGCTTGATATTGGATTTTCAAAATGTTGACATATAGTGGAGAAGGTAATAGCAGGTACCGATAAGAACCGTCATTGGTCGGAATTAAGGTTTGATAAACATTTAAAATGTAAATCAAATCGCATACTTTTTTCTCATGATATTAATCTACATTTTTAACATTTGGCGGGGAGGGAAAAATAAGGTACCTCTATCTTTGAACTTGATTTAAGGTTGGTCGATTAACACACACTTAGTCTGAACGCTAGCTATCATGCGCACCAAACAGCAATACAGACTGACTGTCGACACCAGACTGTCTAAAACGGATTTGGTTCAGAGACACTTGATTGTGTTACCAATACTTCGTTGTGGCTCATTTCCATTATATCCCAGCGTAAAAGTATAAAAAGGGGTTCACTTCGCCCAGAAACTTTAGGCGTTTCGTCTGGGAACAAAGACGATATAGTGGCAATTTTTTGTACCTACATTCTGCATAATAAAGAGCAATAAAGTTTACGATCGTTTACATTAATCGGAAATACTCGCTGGGGGCAAAACATAACCTATGAACCCTTTTGGACTAGATCTAGGGTCTGCTTAACCACAGCCTTCCAAAAATTATGTTACTAAATTTGGTACAATTTAAATTGGGAGGAACGGATGGAGGTGGAATCCCGAAATGTGAATTAACATTACCGCCGGAGTGTAGGAATTTAATATGAATATTTTTACTTATGTGTACGAAAAGTGCTAAATGGTAATACAATCGAGTACGCTTATAACGAACACCGATTACAACGAACTTTCTTTATACAAATCTTTACTGTTATAACGAACTATTTTTTTCGCTCCCAGCTTTCAGCTTTCATTTATTTCATTTTGGTTATAACGAACTTGTTACAAATATACATATTACTTAACGATGAAAACCGCACAATAGTTAAATTATTCCCTCACTCTGACAACCTTTACAACAAATGACTGGTCCGTCAATGAAAACGAGAAGCAGCTTAGAAATTACCAAAACAGACAAAACAAGTGAAAAACGTTAAGTTCGGCCGGGCCGAACTTTGGATACCCTCCACCATAGATATACTGACAGGTACTAGAAATGAAAATATAGGGAACATACCAAAAGTGGACATATATCGACATGTCTAAGAACGGTTTATGTAAACAAGAATACAAATTTTTAATTGATAATTCAAATTTGAAGATGGGGAATATCGGTCCACTCCTTCTGAAACCTCCACACAGGGACTAGGTCTAAATGCGACTATAGTTCATTATCGAACCTTAAGTTCTAATTTTTTATCTCGCTATCCTCCGCAGGTGAAATGATTACAACGGATAGAACCAAACTCAAAACGCGGAACAAATCAGATAACTATTTTAATATAAAAAGGGGGTTATATGGAAACTACCCTAAAACGGGGACGAATATTAATAATTTTTGGTAGAGAGATTTGTTACCATATACGACTACAAAATACCAAATTGCAGCAAATTCGGTTGAAAAACGCGCTCAAGAACCCCAAAATACCGAAAATTGGGGGTACCCTTATATGGGGGCTATCCGAAAAAATGGACCTATATTCATAATTTTTTGAGAGAGATTTTTGTACCTATTAATAACTCAAAATACTAAATTACAGCTAATACGATCAAAACCCCAAAAATACTGAAAATTGGAAGGTTCCGTTATATGGGCGCTACCAGAAAAAGTGGACTTGTATTTATAATTTTTTGTGGAGACATTTAGTACCCAATAAGAACGCGCTCAAGAACCCCGAAATACCGAAATTTGGCGGGTACTCTTATATGGGAGCTATGCCTAAATGTGGACCGATATATCCCATTTTCGAACTTGACCTGCCTGCAGACAAAAGACTACCCTATGCAAAATTTCAGCACCCTATCTCAATTTCTTCAGAAGATAGCGTGATTACAACAGACGGACGGACAGACGGACGTACGGACATGGCGAGATCGTCTTAGAATTTTACCCTGATCAAGAATATATACATTATAGGGTCGGAAATAAATATTTCGATGAGTTACAAACGGAATGACAAAATTAATATACCCTCCATACTATGGTATAAAAACTGTCTGTTTTGGAACTGAATATATTTTTTCCTTCTTATCCTAGTATTTGCCTTACATTGGATATAACGAACAAATTAGGGTCCCTACTAGTTCCCTATAACAACTGTATATTCAATACAATTTGCATTTGAGAGAACGGATAGAGATGCATTATAGAATTGAGGTACGTTGGTAGGAAATTCGTACTTATGTTTTCTAAATGGTACTATGTTTTGTACAATTTCAATTTTTGGTGAACTCATAGAGGTGGAATGCTGGGATAATTAGGAAGTTTTGGAAATTCGTACCATTTTGTACTAAATGGTAAATGGTACTAAATTTGGATTTGAACCGATGAGACTGGAATCTGAAATTGGGAAATAAGATTTATATTGTTGGTATGTTATAGTTGGTTTTGAAAGTTCGTACTAATGTGTACCAACTCGCACTAAATTTGGTACAATTTTAATTATGTGTGAACCGATAGAACTGGAATTGTGAAATTTGGAGTTAGGTTCGAGGTTGGGTTAGGTTCAAGGTTGGGATATTGGGATATGTAGCAAAATTGAAAATCCGTACTAAATGATACTATTTTTTTACAATTTCGATTGGTGTGAACCGATAGATTCTCGATATTGGGAAATGAGAAATGGATTGATACAATTGGGATTTAGGTGATCCAATAGAGCTGGAATTCTGAAGTTTGGAATTAAGATGGAGTGTAGGATTTAATTTGTACTTATGTGTACTAAATTTGGTTCAATTGGGATTTGGGTGAACCGATCGGGCTGGAATCCTGAAATTGGGAAATATGATTTCTATTGGATTGTTGAGGTCGATACATAAGGAACATATAGTTTTCCGTGACCCTATAGAGTTCGAATCATGAAATTTGGTACTAATGGTACTCATATTTTAATTTTGGTCGATATTTATTTGTGTGGGTTGATTAACAAAATATTAGGTTAAGATTTGTTTAACTATTTTAATCTAAATAAGTCAAAAAATAGCAGTAAATTAAAAAAAATGTAAGAGCTAAAAAACATATTTAAATTTGAAAGAGTCTAACTATTTGTATTCTAGACCCTGAGGAACCAAAAACAAAAAAGATGAAAATTCCATTGGTGCCGTTACAATTATTTGTTCTGCGAGGAGGATTTCTATCCTTTGACAACTCATCACTTAAAACATGAATAATTTCTACCAGGAGGCCTGTTATTCTCTGTAACCACGAAATGGGACGGACATTTATATGTACGCTATATCAAAGCACGAATCTACCGTCAAAAAACACATATTGCCAAACTACAGTCACTTTAGTGGTTGTGGTGTGTGGATTTTTATTATAATTGAAGCTAAACGGATTTCTAGTCTATTGAGTCAATTACCCATCTTCGAATTTCGAACTTTAATTGAAAATAAAAAGTAGCTAATTGGCAATTACTTTAGTTATTTCAAGGTTCCCTTTGTTCAGCTTTCGTATTCTCCATTCCAAAAACCATAATAATAAACACATTTTCTATAAACTTCCGCCTCTGACATCGTAAGAAGAAGAAGCTTCTCCGCAAATGAATGTGGTTTGGCCCCTATGTTTGGCAAGAAATGTCTGAGTGGCTGCTGTTAAAATAGCTCTTACGTTCTCCTGCCATGCTGCCCGGCATGACAAGTGTTTGGCCAAATGTTTGTTTGTTTGTGCAAGTGTGTGTTTCTTGTTTTTTTTTATTTCGTATTGTTCGAATAACAGTAAAAACTACAACAAACCTAGTTTTTCATGGACGTTGTCTACGAAGTTAATCCCTACAACTTTATTTTAAAACAAATTTCGAAACTTAACTGGGATTGGATCCGCTTACCAACAACCCACATATGTTTGACATTTATTGTTTAATTAGCGAACGAACGAACACAAAACAATATGTTCGAACCAAGTTCCGAATAAACGCTGTTGGTTTTTGCTGTGCCATTCGGCGAATTAACATTGCAAATATGTTATTGACTTTCGTTCGTAGGGATCAATTGCAATATGTTATCATAATTTGTGTTGTTGCTGCTTCTGTTGTCGTTGTTGCTTTCTGACAAATAGCTAGTCAATTACTTAGTATGAGGACTAAAATGTGTATTTCCCCATAAATTGAGAACATATGTTTTCTGCGTTTTCAGCCTTTTGCGGCACAACCTATATTTTTTCAGCTTTGTTTGTTCATTTGTGATGAACGATATTGTTGGCAAATTATTGTTTTGTTTGTCGTGAGCTATTGATCGGCAAATGTCCTTGAGAGGTGTCTTTATATAGAAATAGGCCTATTTTTATAGAAATTAATATTGGTATAAAGAAACATATTGCAATTATATTTTGCGGTGTTTCCGCAGTTAAATATAAAATGATGTTTGCCAATTTTAAGGGGTTATTATATACAGTTTGCAGTTGAACTTAAACAGTAGATATTTACCATAATTTAATACAGTTATATTTAATCTATGAATAATGATAACAAGGGCTGCGTAGTAAAGATATTATTTAATAGACTTCCGACTTCGATTTATTTAAATGGAAAATTCGGGTTCATCGTTCATGTAATATTTATTAATATAGTTTTGAAGAGCTAGTCTTTGGGTATTTTGAATTGTATGGAGGTAGTCGTGATGCGACATAATGGAACTATTGGTCTGGGGGTAGATAATTACTTTCAGTGCTGACAGTCCTTGGCGAGTAAAGTAAGAACCGAGAGGGACAAATTTGCAATAGGCGACATTTTTGAGATATGGTGTGATGACTTTTTTACTTTTGGTACAATTCTTGAAATGACCTGAACATGCAAAAAGGAAATGAGATAGACCCATGATTCCTCTTGACTCGATTTGTGCATGTCCGTTCGTTTGTCCATTTTAAATTGTAAACAAAGTACAGGTCGCATTAATGATCCGGATGAGATGAAATTTCGCACAACCGGACTATTTGAAAGAAAATCAGTTCAGATTTAAGGGGACCCCCCCATTCTTGGGGTCAAAATTTTTTTGATTTAATTCGAATCTACACTGATTCAAGAATGTCTCTACAAAATTTCAAGTGAAAGTCTCAAGAACTCTGGAAAGTATAGCCGATTTATTGTGTCAGCATCAAGTGACGGCTAAAGGGCTTCTCAAACTTTAAACGCGTTTTTCTCTTTTGTGAATGGCGGGCACGATAACTCAACAACTAATGACCCAATCGATTCCAAATTTTAACACGTTTCTCTGTGAGTGTATAGCTATCGTATGAACTAGGATAAAGCCAATCGGTGAAGATCTTCCTTATTTTTTAACTTGGTTTTTGGTAAAAAATCGGGGATTTTCCAAAAATATTTTTTCAAGGGTCCGCCATTTAATTTTAGACCGAAGTCAATAATCCTAGTTCATACGAGAGCCAGACCTGTGCTCTTTCTAACACCGTTGGAATTTTCGGATTCCGATGTTCCAGTGGGGAGTTATCATGCCCGCCGTAAAAATAAGGACTTTCCTTTAATTACAAAAAACAACAACAAAACAATAACAAAAATTTTTTGTAAATTATTTTTTTTTCTCTTTTAAATCTTCAAATATATATGTGCAAAGTTACAAGCATTGGTATCGATTTACCAGCCCATTGAAAATCTTGAAAAATTAAAATCGAGAATGGAGGCGGTTCCCTTAAATATAGTTTGTCCGATTCCACAATATTTAACACAAGTCACAATGTTTAACTCATCAAGAACAAATTGATGTATGTGAAGTTTGGTATAAATCGGTTCAAATTTAGGTATAACTTGCATATACACTAGTGGCCAAACTAAAGCAACTAAAAATGCAAAGATATGAAATACCTTAAAACTTTTTCAAAAATAAACATATCGTGTTGGTTTTTTCAGTTTTATACCGTGTAGTTTATTCACTTTAAAAAACAAAATCATAAATTCAATATTGATTTTGAAATAAAAAATAAAAATTACTAGGGTAAAACTGACTACTATCCCCTATACTATGGTAGAATACGCCTATATGGAGACTATTTTAATATAAGAAGGGGGTTATATGGGAACTGCGCTATATAATGCGACTACAAAATACCAAATTACAACGAATTCGGTTGAAAAATGCGGCCAAGAACCCCAAAATATTTATGGGGCTACCAGAAAAATGGACCTATATTAATAATTTTTAGTGAAGAAATTTGGTACCCAAAGAAGAATTGAAGAATTTGGTAATGCCCCCCAAATACCGTAAATTGGGGGGTACCGTTATATGGGAGCTACGAGAAAAAGTCGAACAATATTTATAATTTTTAGTAGAAACATTTGGTACCCAAAAATAACCCAATGGACAACATTTCAGCGATGGGAGCTACGAGAAAAAGTCGAACAATATTTATAATTTTTAGTAGAGACATTTGGTACCCAAAAATAACCCAATGGACAACATTTCAGCGAATTCAGTTGAAAAGCGCGCTCAAGAACCCTAAAATATTGAAAATTGGGCGGAACGGACAGACGGACGGACTTGGTTAGATCGTCTTAGAATTTTACCCTGATCAAGAATATATATATACTTTATACGGTCGGAAATGAATATTTCGATGTGTTACAAACGGAATGCCAAATTAATATACCCTCCATACTATGGCGGAGAGTATAAAAATTAATAAGTTGCTTTACTTTTGACCAGCACAAAATTGAGTAAATTTTTTCAATAAATTATTTTTTATTTCATAATAAATGTTGCGGTGTTATTTTTAGTTTGTTTTTTTTTAATGAAAAACGTACCTATTTATTTCATAAAAAACTTGTATATTTCCAAAGTGGTGGATGGTGTCTTCGTCTTTGTCGCTATTTCAAAGTTGTTGGCTGTAATTTGTTGCAGAAATTCCTCAATATATGTCCGGTCATATTTTCGGTATTTTGAAGGTATATAATTTATTCTTAAAAAATTTGCAATGCAATTTCATTTTCTAATAGATCCGATAATTCAATGGAACCACACAATTTTCAGTACGTTAAATTCCTTAGTCCAGTTAATTTGCAATGGCATAGTCTCCATATAAAAATATTTTTAATGTTGAATGTACTTCTTTTAAAAATGTTTTCTTTTCACATTTTCAATGGAATTTGTGTAATAAAAAATATAGATAATATGTCCAATATAGACTTACATATCTTCATATACTTCATATACATGTTCTGCCCTCTTTTTTCTATTTTGAAGGATCTGAACATATGTTCAGAGCGAATTGGGATTCTTATAGAGTACAAGTCTTCCTGAAAAGCATATCGGTTTGGGCTGAAATGTTCTAATCAGAATTATCTACTATTTGTCAAATCAGAATACAAAACGTTAAAAGATTTTCCCTCAATAAATAAAGTCCGATATTTTGAAAGTCCTAGCCATATTTATACCCGTCACCACTCTGTGGTACAGGGTATTATGACTTTGTGCATATGTTTGTAACAGGCAAAAGGAAACGAGATAGAAGTCGGTTTATACATGTCCGTCTGTCCGTCCGTCCACTTGTCCATGATAAATTATAAGCAAAGTACAGGTCGCATTTATGATCCGAATTGGACGAAAATTGGCATAGGTCAATTATTTGGCCCAAGGACGAACCCTATTGAAATTGGGAATAATCGGTTCAGATATAGATTTAGCTTACATAAATATTTTCGTCCGATTTTAGGTAAATAGTTTACCAAAGCCCTATATATCTTTCGATTTGCACGAAATTTGGCACAGCGCCTAGAATGATGTGTGTTGAGTTTCCTGAAAATCGGTTCAGATTTAGATATAGCTCCCTTATATATTTTCGTCCGATTTAATGTAAGTGGTGTACCAAAATTCCAATATATCTTTCAATTTGGATGAAATTTGGCACATCGTAATGAATTAGGTAAACAATGATATGTTTTGAGTTTCCTGAAAATCGGTTCAGATTTAGATATAGCTCCTAAATATATTTTCGTCCGATTTAATGTAAGTGGTGTACCAAAGTTCCTATGTATCTTTCAATTTGGATGAAATTTGACATAGCGTACCTAATTAAGTCTAGGATGACATGTGTTAAGTTTCATGAATATCGGCTCAGATTTAGATATAGCTCCTATATATATTTTCCTCCGATTTAATGTTAATGGTGCACCAAAGTCAATTTATCTTTCGATTTGCACGAAATTCGGCATAGCGTACTGAATTAGGTCTAGAATGATGTGTGCTAATTTTTGGTTCAGATTTTGACATAGCTACTATATATATATATATATATTTTCTTCCGATGTTATGTAAATTGTGCACTAAAGACCCACAGTTTGTCCGATTGCCACACAATTTTGTACTAGAACTGTAGTAATATATATATATATATATATTTTTATATATACATTGAGTTTTACATTTCTGACAAATGTTCACTTAAGAAACACTGTTTTATTAATTAAATGTATTTCTGAAAATTTCCAATTCCTTTTTGGCTATTTAATATGGATTACTAACAAAACAAAAACAAAAGACCTGTCACTCTAACTCACAAGCGCCTTTAAAAAGTGTCAGAAATCGTTAAAATATTGAAAATAACAGGAATATTTGGTACCAGATTAGAACCCAACATTCCAAATTACAGTCAATTCGATCGAAAAACGTGTTGAAAATCCGAAATTTTGACGGTACTATTATATTAAAGCTACCCTAAAAACTTGACCAATATTTACAATTTTTTGGTAGGGAGAATTTAAGAGAGATCTAAAATATTAAACTTCAGCCAATTCGGTTGAAAAACGTGTGGAAAATGTTAAGTGATTATTATACTCTTTCGAGTCGTGCTTGATGATCTAAGTTTTGCAATGAAAAGCCAGGAGAAGAACCTACGTACCCACCATTATGCGACGCGTTTCGCCTTTGATTAAGCGGCTCATCAGGCATATTTGGCTATGTGGCTTTTACAAAGGTCGTACGTTGATAAAATCCTCAAAATACCGAAAATAAGGGGTACAGTTATTTGGTCCACTTCAGGTATAAACTGAATTTGTGCAACATTTTAGCAACATATCTCAATTGGTTTAGAAGTTGTGAATTATGTGCCACTAAATCAGTGATTTTGGCCACTGCGCGGCCCCTGTATAAAAAGTTCGACCTTAACCAAGTTTTTATTTTTATTAATAGCGTTTTGTGTTTGTAATACAATTGCAGGTTTGGACCACAATTGCTCAAAAACGTTCGCCAACTTTAAACATCTAAGTTCCTTAATATTAAAATTAAATATAATTTATTTAACACTTGTATAAAAGAAACCTCACATTTTCCATATAATTTATGCTCCTGATAAAAAATAACACTTGTTCAATACTTACCATGGCTAATAAATTGAATTGATTCGTTGCAATTACAATGTATCCAAACCGAATATTATTTACTCCGCTAAGTGTCGATTAATTGTCAGGCCAATAATAATCTTTGATTTGCTTTTTTGCTGTGTTTTTTTTCTTTGTTTATTTGACTTGCAATAAATGAACCATTTAATTGCAATGTAATTAAAGAAATCATTAAAACGTAGTATCACTTTTCGACAAATATATAGTGGCGGTGGTAATTGGTGTACTCACACACACTCACATACGACAAAATGTAAACAAAACACAAGACGAAGGAGAAGTCGCGGATTTTTCAAAAAACACACAAACGAATACGATCTGCCTCAAGTGGAGCACCTTCAATAAAATATAGAATCCCGGAAGGAAGAGTCAAGCAATAAGAAGATACACAAACCACAAATTCACACACAAACACATGTGAATGCAGCCGACAGCCAAAATAAAAGGCGGCATGCACAAATAGACTTCGAGTATAATAAAGTTGATGAACCGTTAGTACTGTTAGCACGTGCTGAACACACTCACACACAACCTTGAGTGGTGTCAAACTTCCTTGCAAGCTATGCACATTTTCTTTAGATGTTTTTTTTTTTGTATCGAATAAAATTGTCGAATTTATTTTTTCACATATTTCAATTTTCAACACTTAGAGAAAAAACTGTTTAAAATTGTATTTAAATTCATAAATATTTTTTTTTTATTTTTCCAATAAGATTATAAATCCATTTTAATTTTTAAAAAGTTGTTTTTCCAGTTTTACTTGTCACACCTTTAACTGTTCCGTTTTTTTATTATCCGCAACACATAACCGGCTGTGTCGACGTTTGCAACGCGACTAAATGCGTCCATTGGAATTTCCTCCGGTCGCAGTCAGTGTCTGTGCAAAATCTTGTTTATTCAGAAAGCACACAAACTCTCACACACACACCCACCAACAAACAGCCAGACCGACAGTTATACGCAGACGATTGGCACAGAGAGCCTGCATTTGTTTGCGATTCGTAAAACCGACCTACCCTCATTCGACATTATCAGTCATACAGTCCGACCAGCAACATTGCCTGCCTGCTTGTTTGGTTGTTTACACAGTTGTTTATTTTAATCACTCATCTAGTTTACATATCCTCCTTGCCACCTCTTTCCGAAATTCCGCTAGTAACCGAACAACATCGGAACTTTGTGTTCTCAGAGCAACGAAACACACTCACGAATTAAATGAACGAACGATATGTATAAAAAAACCAGAACAATTGCTCTACCGCCTTTTTATTGTTAATTCGTATCGAACTGTTTGTTACGAACAGAACACATGAAAATAAGAATTTGATTATAATGTAGAACCGGCATATATTGCCCAGACCGATTTATCCGATTGAACGTGTTCCCGTTACCACGTTCAGTGGTTGTATGATTCATAAAATAAATTTCATGCGACAAGAGGGTCTGCTTTACCAATATTCCCAAAAAGTGTTGTCAAATTGGTGCGATTCAAAACATAAAGCTAAGAATTTAAATTCAAATTTTATAAAATAGAGCCTTGAAAATGCGGATATGCCACAATATGAAAGTGGATCTATAATGAAATGTTTCGCAAATAGTTTTTACACTCACTGGAAAAAAGAAAGTCCTCTATATAATAAAACATCCAATTCATCACGCTGTGCCAAATTTTGTGCAAATTGAAATATATATAGCGTATTTGGTGGACCATTTACATTAAATCGGACGAAAATATATATGGGAGCTATATATAAATCTGGACCGATTTTCAGGAAACTTAACACACATCTTTCTAGACCTAATTCAGTACGCTGTGCCAAATTTCGTGCAAATCTAAAGATATATTGGGACTTTGGTGCACCATTTACATTAATTCGGACGAAACTATATATGGGAGCTATATCTAAATCTGAACCGATTTTCTCGAAAATTGGCACACATTATTCTGGAACTAATTCAGTACGCTATGCCAAATTTCGTGCAAATCGAAACATATATAGGGACTTTGGTGCCCAATTTACCTTAAATCGGACGAAAATATATATGGGAGCTATATCTAAATCTAAACCGATTTTTCCCAATTTCAATAGGGTTCGTCCTTGGGCAAAATAAGTGAGCTGTGCCAAATTTCATCCAACTCGGATAATAAATGCGACCTGTACTTTGTTTACAATTTAACATGGACAGACAGACAGACAGACGGACATGCATAAATCGATTTAAAAAGTGATTCTATGCATATTCTCAAAAGGAACCATGTGTCTATCTCGTTTCCTTTTGCCTGTTACAAACATATGCACAAAGACATAATACCCTGTACCACAGTGTGGTGAAGGGTATAAATACGGATTGATCAAGAATATATGTACTTTGTGGGTGACTCGGAGTGTTGCAAACGGAATAACTAAATTATTGCAAATTGCATTACTAAATTAACATAGACTCCAACTTTTGTCGGAGGATATACAAATATTATCACGATCTCCAAAATACCGAAGTAGGGCGTAGACCAAACAAATAATGTATAGATTTGGCTACAGCCCTCTAAATATCACCAATACCCTTACATAGGGATTTTTCAAAAGGGTACGACAGTGATAGTCTAGACATAGATAATCTGTTTTTATACCCTTCACCACACTGTGGTACAGGCTATTATGTCCTTGTGCATATCTTTGTAACAGTCAAATGGAAACAAGATAGACAGATGGTTTCTTTTGAGAATGTCCGTCTGTCCATGTATTCTTGTGAACAAAGTTCAGATCACATTTACGATCCGATTTAGATGAAATTTGACACAGCTCACTTATTTGGCCAAAGGACGAACCCTATTTACATTGCAGAGAATCGGTTCAGATTTAGATATGGCTCCCATATACATTTTCATCCGATTTTATCTAAATGGTGCACCACACACGCAATATTGAAATAAAATTATTTTTTTTGTTAAAATCGGTTGAGATTTAGATATAGCTCAAATATATATATATATATATATATATATATATATTCGCCCGATATTATCTATATGGTGCACCAAACACCGACTATTTGTCTGATTCAAAAAAAAAACGTCCATTGTACACAGCGTCCATTGTACATAGATCCATATTGATGTAAGGAAATTTTGTGGAAATCGGTTCAGATTTAGATATAGCTCGTATATATAGTTTTGTCCGATTTTATCTAAATAGTTCACCAAACTCCCAAGGATTGTCCGATTGACACAAAATCTTATAGATGTATACGAAGTTTTGCTGAAATCGGATTAGATTTAGATATTGCTCCCATATATATTTTCGATTCCGATTTTATGTAAATGGTGCACCGGAAAGCCTATGTTTATTCGATTTACACGGAATTTGGTAAAGGTGAATTTAGATTGATGTGTATTAACGTTTAGATTTAGATATATTTTCGTTTGTTCCATATACGCGAGATGAAATTGTGGACAGCGCACTGGGCTGCAGCATACCAAATGCTATATGCCACGGTTGTTCAATTAGGTTCAGATTTACATATAGCTCCGCATACATTATTTTGCTCGATTTCATACAAATGGTACACAAAAGAATCCGATGACATGCAATTTTTCATAGAGCTTAGAACGGTATGTGTATAAGTTTTTAATAAACATATATATAAGTAGGTCACACATTTAGTTTTGCCCGATTCCATTCCAATGGTCCTCTAAATATTATATTTCTGTTCTTACTATTGTCTATATTAGCATCTCTTGTATTTATCCAAAGTGGTTTTTATCGAACGTTCCCACGCCTCACTTTTCCACCCCTCCCAGGGGCAGCATGCCCTTTCATAGGGATTGCGTACATACCATAATCCGCATCATGATGAAATATGAGGAGGGAATAGAAAACTACCTACAGAATCTACTTCAGTAGCCAGTTTGTTATGAAGTGCATTATTCATTTAAAAATACAATTATATTAGATTTTATAAGTTCTGCATTCATGCAAAAATCTACAAATCATAGGTCACACAAGAGTTGTAACCAGTAAGGAATGTAGTAAAGTCGGACTGGGCCGACTATGTGACACCCTTCACCACTTTGGGTATATTCTACATATGTATCCGAAAACACGATGCCTTTTTGAAGGAATTTTGTAATGAAATTGAACAAATTTAAATATTTGATTTTTATGTCTTTCTGGAACCTATCCTAAATTTCATTTCATTTGGGCAAGTTTAGAGTCGTTTGCGCACAGTGGGACAGATTTGTGTAAATCGGTTTAAAGCAAACTTGACACACGCTAGTCGGTATGCTGCACTTTTTAAAATTTAATCTCAATCAGACACCCATTGATTATTTGGTGTACAATTAACATAAATAAGTCGAAATTATATATGGAAGCTACGATATATGAACCGATTTCAATCAAACCTGCCAGAGATTAATTTATATAAACTTGAGTACGTTGTGTCAATCGGCCTAGCTGTGGATCTTTAGTGCGCTATTTACTTAAAATCGCACGAAAATATATATAGGAGGTGTTCACATCATTCTAGACTGAATTCAATACGCTATGCCAAAATCCATGCAAATCAAATGATTTTCAGGGACTTTGGTGCACCATTTACCCAAAATCGGCTGAAACTATATATGGGGGCTATATCTAAATTTGAACCGATTTACAAGAAACTTAGCACACATAATTTTAGACCTAATTCAGTAGGCTATACCAAATTTCGTGCAAATGGAAGGATATATAAGGACGTTGGTATACCATTTACCTAAAATCGGGCGAAACTATATATGGGAGCTATATCTAAATCTTAACCGATTTTCACGAAACTTAGCACACATCATTCTAGACATAATTCAATACACTATGTAAAAATTCGTGCAAATCAAATGATTTTCAGGGACTTTGGTGCACCATTTACATTAAATCGGACGAAAATATATATGGGAGCTATATCTAAATCTGAACCGATTTTCACGAAACATAGCACACATCATTTTAGTCCTAATTCAGTAGGTTATACCAAATTTCGTGCAAATCGAAAAAATATATAGGGACACCATTTACCTTAAATTGGACGAAAATATATATGGGAGCTATATCTAAATCTTAACCGATTTTTCCTAATTTCAATAGGGTTCGTCTTTGTGACAAATAAATGAGCTGTGCCGAATTTCATCCAAATCGGATTATAAATGCGACCTGTACTTTGTTTACAATTTAACATCAACAGACGGACATGCATAAATCGACTCAGAAAGTCATTCTATGCATATTCTCAAAGGGAACCATGGGTCTATCTCGATTCCTTTTGCCTGTTACAAACATATGCACAAACACATAATACCGTGTACCACAGTGTGGTGAAGGGTAAAAAATTTGTTTTGTAATGTAGGGTTCAGATAATTCTTTAGCCCATCGTTTTAAAAATCCTAAAACACCGTGAGCTTCGTTTACCATAGAAATTACATGCCTCGATTAAGTAGAAGATCTTTTTTAAATCCATGCGATTTAATTTGTCTTTTGTAATCATTCTAGCAGATCAAGTTCGAAGATGGGCTATATCGGTCCATGTTTAGGCATAGCTCCCATATAAGTGTTCTTGGACGTATTTTCAAAGGATTCGCTGTAATTTGGTATTTTGTAGTGGTATATGGTAACAAATCTCCTCCCAAAAAAATATTAATTCTTATTTATAATTCATGCAGTCCTTGAATAAAACTCTCAATAATTTGAATAAATTCGCTAAAAATTCAGTAGGCGGCCTAATTAGTCAGTACTGAAACATTTTTAAACTTTTAATTCCTACAGTTCTTGTCTGATAACACAAAAAAACGCTAAATGGTTAATATCGTTCGTTCCCCACTACAGCAATTTGTTGGCAAACAAACATTTTCCTAAACGAATACACTCTCACGCGTTCTCTCTCGGCAAAAGTTCTCTCTCTCTCTTTCTTAGCATCAATTAGGAACAAACAAGTTAATGCAGTTTATTGACAAAAAAAGAGTACCAAGTTAAAAGAACGCCGCATGCGCTTTGCATATTTCGGCACAAGTGTTATTTCTGAAAACAGCTGTTTTTGTCACTTGCTTGTTGGTTCCTCTTCCGCTTGTCAACAACATGCACCAGCCAGCCAGGCAGGCATGCCATCCATGTTAAAGAGTCTGAAACAAAAACGACAACAACAACGACGTCGTCAACGACGACACTATAATTACCAATTACCCAACACAAGCTGTGTGTGTGTTCCGAACAAAAGAAATGAAACAATACCTCAACACCAAAGACGTCAGCTACACATTATGAGTGAGTAGAGCTGTAGCTGCAACAACGGCAGCAGCAACAAGAACAACAGCCACAAAAATGGTTGAACGAGTATGTATGGTTAAAGCCCCAACAAATGGTTGGACTGAATGATGGCGATGATGATGACGATTATAATGTCGTTGGTGAGGAAAAGAAGCAGTGGACAGCTTTCATATTCTTCTTGGCTCCTGCTACTTGCCATACATGTGCATGTTTTTTCAAACAACGTTGTTGTGTGGTGAGTGAGAGTATGGATGGGATGGATATAAAATTACTTTGTTTTTAGAGAGTTGGTTGTTTGTATGGACGGATAGATGTGTGAATACCATTCGGGGACTGACTGAATGTTTGGTTATCTTGGGTATGAAGGATGTGAGCAAACAAATTTGGTCGAACGTTGTCGTTGTCGCCGTCATCATCGTCATATTAGTTTTTGTGTGTCGGCATAGTTGTTATCACATCTCAAACATTTGTTTGCACTTCTTATTAGACATCGAATGGCAAATGGTGGTGGTCCGGCATGAACACCATTATTATTGGTTGGTTACGTTCTTGTTTGGTCAATTACCTTCATCTTCTCGTTCCCAACCATTTCGAAATAGATTATCTTCTTTAGAGGTGCAAGCAAGCAGTGGTGGCAACAAGCGGCAGCAGTTCTCTGTTGATAACAGTTGGCATTTTTAAGCCTTTAGCCAAACTGGATATTGTTTGAATTAAAGTGATGAGATGTTGTATGTGTGAATTGAATGACTTGCATGTGGCATAATGTGGTTGTGTGTATATAAATTAGATCTCATGTTATCGGAAAAAGGAGCTACTGAATATCATTTTCATTTTGGGAATGCTATATGAAAATGTGGACCTAATAGGATATCAAGAAGGGGTTGTAATTACAAAATAATCCTAAAACTAAACAGCCAATTCGGTTAAAATGTTGTATGAAGCATTTAAAATGGCATAATTGGGGATTTATTGTTATATGGCGAAAGACGGTCTAGGATAACATCAAACTCTTCAAACATGTATGAATCGATGATGTATTATGGTCGTAGGGTGTAGTAGGGGATGATAGATACCAAGCTACGGCTCTGATTAGCTTTAACATGGCAAAGCTAAGGCTTATCCTAGCCCTTCTTATATCTAAATTGTAGCCCTTCTTATATCTCAATAGTGAGCAGATATGTGACGCAAGTTTACCCATACGAACTATAAAAGATGGGTTTAGGCGTCGGGTTATTTGCCCACACTCGGAGAACCCTCGGAAAGTATGAGAAAACAACGAAAAATAAAACCAAACGCCGCTTTTGAAGACGATCCCCGCAAACGTAAAAAGGACCACGATCAGCGAATCTGCACGTGGTGTGTGCTCACGTTGAACAGAACAGGCGCAGTTTTCGCTATTATGTACTCAAAACCTATAATATTGCCTTGCAGGTAATGCGATGGAAAGGGTAAATCGGATGATAACGCACTGTATTATAGCTGAATTTGGCTACAGATTTGTGGTTAACAGGATAATAAACGATATCGTCTTCAGATTCAATTCAGTAGCTTAGCGAATTGCTATAATCCGTATAAAAGCGAAGTTCTTCCATATCAGTCTTATTTGCGCCCATGCTCCGAGTGAAGACAAAGATAAACAGATCAAAGACATTTTTACGAGCGCCTAGAAACAGCATATGACCGTTGCCCTGGCCACGACATTAACATTCTGCTAGGAGATTTTAATGCAAAAATCGGAACGGAAAATAATTACAATGCGGTTTCAGATCTGACAAATCCACTATAGACCAGATGTTCACACTGCGTCAAATCCTGGAAAAGACCCACGAAAAACTCTTCGACACACTCCACCTATTCGTCGACTATAAAACCGCGTTCGACAGTCTTATCCGTTCAGAGGTGTTGAAAGTCATGCTTGCGTTTAGAATTTCTGCAAAATTAATACCGCCAACTTTAACTGGCACAAGGTCAGCAGTGAAAGTTGTAAATGATATCTCGGAGCCATTCAATACCGGACGAGGATTCGGACGTTTGTCATGTGACCTTTTTAAACTCCTTCTGGAAAAGGTCATACGAGATGCAAAAATTAACAGAGAGGACACTCGGTACACCAAACATCACATGTTACGCCGATAACATCGACATAATGGGTCGAACATTGCGAGCCGTAATAGCCACATTTGAACAAATTGAGAAGGACTCTGCCAAAGTGTGACTGGCAGTAAATGCCTAGAAGACAATCAAAGCGCAAGACGTCCGGTAGACTCGGATCAACTGTGGAACATGAAAACGACAGCTTCGAGGTAGTGAACGATTTTATATACCTCGGTACCACCATAAATAAAACAAAATAAATACAATAAAATTCAAAATTATGCCTTCAACACCGCCTAAATTAATTTGGAATTAAATTGGAATTATATTATATAAATTACTATCACATGGGGCGACCATCATAGATAATGTAATACTGACAATCGGCTAATTATCGGAGGAGGCTGCGGAATCTCGAATATGAATATGATTTTATTATAAAATATATGTTTTTCTTATTAATTTTGTAAAATAAATACATATTTTTTTTTAAATACTGTCTTTCGAAACCATTGACGTCCAAATATATTTCTGGCTGCCTAAATATTTCAAATCGACTTCTGTGCCCTGATACTACCCGTGTTAGTGTAGTGAAGAAAGCGTAGTTATTTGCGCAAACCGTTGAGGCAACACTTGGAGTGTTTGAGAGAAAAATTCTCCGAAAGATCTACGGGCCAAAATGCACGAACCACAACCTTTAGCATATATACTCGGCCATCGACATAGTCAGACGTATCGGACTGCAGCGACTACGGTGGGTAGGTCATGTTATGAGAATGGATGAGGATGCCTCAGCTAAAAAGGCATATAAAAGCGAGACAATTAATGTTTCACGCCGAAGGGACAGGCCACGAATTCAATGGAAGTATCAAGTAAAAGATAACATTTCAAAACATGTTCTTTCAAAGACCGACGAGCCTGCAAATCATCTTTAAGCTCGGCTTATGGGTCAAATGTTCTGTCCCGATGACACGTTATCTTCAAATGGGAGGGAATTGTTGTTGTCATAGTGAAATATATGAATTACCTTGTATATGATTTGATTTCTGAATGTCTGCTAACATGAAGTTGCAATGAAGTTGCAATGGTAAGCACCAACATAATGCATGTAGAACTTTTGAGATCATAATTGTTCCCGTCACTAAGGAACTTTAAATGTATGAAACAACTGCCGCTACATTTCGAACATACAATTAAAAAATTAAACTGTCTCATTTAAAAACTAAATTTAATAATCGCCGATGTCATTCTACAAACACACAGAAAAAATTAAAGGCAACAAAGTTGTGGACCCCGTGGGCATAACATAATGTTTTAAATGACAAAGGTAGCAGCTGATGTCGGGCAAAACTAATCGAAGATATCTTACAATGGTTCGTGTGTGTTTGATGATTGCGGTATGAATGGCTGGATAGATTTTGAAAAATTTGAAAGAATCTGAAGTATGTTAAGTTGTTCTTTATTCTCGGAAATAATTCTCTCTATTAAATGCTAATCATATAAAATATTTCAAACTTTATTGATAATCCTTAAAATCCCATAAAAAGGAAAGAACTGAAAAAAATAAATATTCTCAGTTTTCATTGCCCTACCTTGCATACCACATATTTCCCCATATTAAAGCCTTTCAATTAAATTTTATCAAATCCACATTGCTTCCCAATTTTTACTCTGAACGTACAAAAACAATATTACACATCGTTTATTTAAATTATTACCAAAATCCGTTTGTGACCTGGCCAAAAATGGATGGGGGTCGTGGAAAAAAATAAACGCTAATCCCCTAGAGGATATTCACAAATCATTGCGAATTGGTTCGTTTTGCCAATGTGAATGTTTTGTGATAACCAATCGAAGTTTTACATTTGCCAGCGTTGATGGGGCGGGTACGAGAATGAGTTCGGTTTACGGCTTTACATTGACGTTGCCATTGTGGAGCACGCCGTTGATATAGGCTTTGGCCTGAGCTTCGGTAGTATGCTTAGGAAAAAAACTGTTGCCATCATCCGATGTGTTTTTGTTATTGTCATTCAAATGTAAATTCACATTCGAAGAGTTTTGGGAATACCACCGAAAACTGTGTCAACATTGAGCAAACAGTTTGCCACATGATGCCTCTTAATGGGGGAAATGTGAAACGAGAAGAGGAAGATAGATAAGAGAAGGAACATCAATTGAAAACAAATCCGGAAATTGGGTTGCCATTACGTCAGTTTTTAAATCAATGTTGGTTACAAAATGGATATGTTGGCTTGCTGTACGATAATGTTCGAAATAATTAAAGTATTAATTTTTTGTCAGGGTCGTGGTCTTAGTTCTAATTGAGATGTGATACATATCACATATTGCGATGTGATATGTATCTACTCCTCAGAGGGTCCATCCGTTAAGTTATACCGTTATATTTGGGCTACCGGAAAATCACATATTGCGATATTTGGGCTACCGGAAAATGTACCACTCTTGATAAATTTGGGTAGGGAAAATTTCGTACAAGGACGTATTCCAAAATACTGAACTTGTCCTGCCAGCAGACAAAAGATAAATCTGTGCTAAATTTTAATTATATCAATATATTCTTAAGATCACGTGATTAGAACAGACGGACGGGTATCATGTCACGATAACATTTCCCATTGGCGGTTACGTTCAAAGAAGAAATATGAACCGATTATCCCACCGACCCACAAACCACACCATTCTCTTGTTTTCTTCGTCACAAGTGCAGTTGTTGTTGTAGCGACTAAATTTACTACTGTTATGATTTTAAAATTTGTCTGCTTTAAACTCTAATATTTCCAGGATTAAAAATTGATTGCGACTAAAGATCATCTGGAGATATTTGAGGGGTTTTAATTGTAGATACAGCGTTCTGATGTCCTAGTTCACATTCAGGGCCTGTGTTTAGACAGCTATTACAGTCTGATCAGGGTTTATCTCTTTTACCTGTGAACTTCTCTCTGCCTATATCGTGTAGATCTCTCCTGACCTGCCTGGTTGAGGGTATTCTATTCAGGAGGTAATGTCATGTATGATTCCGAAAAAATCAGCAAAAAATACCATGGACATCTAACTGTTGTGCCTATAATGGATTAAACCTTAAACTTCTCATGTAAATGGTACAATGGTGACATAAAGAGACATCTTATCGCAATTCTTAGAGTGACATTCTCTAAGCATAAAATTGTATGCTATTTTGCATTACATGTTATTAATGGATAAACCAGTGAGCGAGCAGTATAGTTTGACGGGGTCGACTATATGATACCCTACACATATAATTGCGGAAATCTAACTTTCTGTGGTTCTATTATCTGAGCCTGGGCAATATTTCGCGATATTTGCATCGATCGATTAGAGGTCAATAGCTCCACTTTCTAACCCAAGTATATTTTCCAAATCTTGATTTCGCGAGGTGAATAATTACGCCATAAAATAAAAATGTTGTCACTTTAGATTTTGGTTGATTTGGCCTTCGGAATATTGACCGATCATCATCTAAACAGTCGTTCTAGGCTTTGGTCAGTTCCCTTTTACACAATGTAAAATATGTGATTTTCTTCATATATTAACCTCTATAGAGATTAGAAAATCTGTCGGAAAAAAATTTTCGGTATATGTAACTATTATTTTAATATCACCGAAAATTGTAGGCGTCGTCCATGACCATAACTGGAACTTTATGTAAAATTTCAAAGCGATCAGCGCGATATTTCCGCACTCTAGTGAGGCAATAGTAATACTAAACAATATCATAACACATAGACATATTTAAATATTTACGTATAACTTCCACATCCGAGTATATAAAACAACATAATTCGTATCAATTTAAAGGCCAACAACTCTTCTTAGATATATTTCAACTTCTCGGGTCTACGTCCTTTAAGAGTAAATATGCGCCCAAAAATACAATTTTTGTAATTTTCCACACAAAAATCTGGGCCCATTTGACCAGCAATATATTATCCGGTCTTCATTAAAAAAGACATGCTTATTCTTCGGCTAGATTTCATTCCTGGAGATATGACGATCGGTGCACTTAAAGGCGGCGTAGACATTTTTCAGTTTAGGTCCACCACCCGGTTTTAGGTAGTTTGAACTAAAACTAAGCGACTATATATCACCAGTCCTGAGATTTGGCGATGTAGATGTCGTTATCCCCAACGCGTAGAACTAAGCGACTATAGATAACCAGACCTGATATTTAACGATGTATATGTCGTTTTCACCAGTAGAGACGACTGGAACCGTAGGAACCCTCCTCTGGACGTTCTGGCTTTTTATACAGACGGATCCAAGATGGTACAGGTCTACTGTGAAAACCCAGGCTTCGATCTTACCTACAAGTTGGATAGCAACTGCAGTGTTTTTCAAGTTCAAATTTTCACGATTTGGAAGCCAGCGGAATTGATAAAAAGTCAGAAATCGTTGAACCGGTGACTATATTTGTGGATAGTTAGGCGGTTCTTAATAACACTTACTAACAGCTATCGGCTGTGTTGGGTACCAGGACACTGTGACATCGTGGGTAATGAAAAGGCAAACGAATTATCTAGACGAGGATCTCAATCCACAGATCTAGCAATCGATGGCTCAATCAAACCACCCATCTGTCACCTTTTTTGGAACTTTGGCACAATGAAGGTGCAATGTGTCAAGACCTATCTGGTCGACTCTGTCAACTAAGAGACCAAACTCACTGTTTAACCTATGTAAAGCTGAAATTAGAGTAATGATAGGAGCCATTACTGGTCAATGCTATATCATGACTTTTACTATGATGTTACTGACTACTGCAGACTCTGTGATGACAAGGAGTAGACGGAGACAATTGAGCATCTCCTGTGTCGCTGTCCAGGATTGAAAATATATTTTCCCAATTTCTATGTCTTGGCATAATATCCGTCAAAATTTAGGTATTTTATAATTCTAGACTCATTTTCAGTCGAAATAGTTCATTTGGTGTTTCATGATCTCGGTGGGTAAAATGTACTACATAAAACATAATAAACCAGTAGTAAAGTCGGACTGGGCCGACTATATAATACCCTTCACCACTTTGGATATATCCTACATATGTTTATTATATATCTATATCTGAACCGATTTCAGGGAAACTTGCCAGAGACTAATTTACATTACTTCAGTACGTTGTGTAAATCGGCCTAGCTTAGCAACATCATTCTAGACTTAATTCAGTACCCTACATCAAAATTCGAGCAAATCGAAAGATATATAGGGACATTGGTGCACCAATTACATAAAATCGGACGATGAAAGCTACATCTAAATCTGAACCGATTTTCGCGAAACTTAGCACACGTCACTCTAGACATAATTCTGTACGTTATGACAAATTTCGTGCAAATCGAAAAACATATAGGGAGTTTGGTACACAATTTACCTTAAGGTAAATGTTGTTGTAATTAAATAAAAGTCCTTATTTTTGATGGCGGGCATGATAACTCCTCACTGGAACATCGGAATCCGAAAATTCCAACGGTGTTAGAAAGAGTACATGTCTGGCTCTCGTATGAACTAGGATTATTGACTTCGCTCTAAAATTAACAAAATGGCGGACCTTTGAAAAAATATTTTTGGAAAATCGCCGATTTTTTTACCAAAAACCAAGTTAAAAAATAAGAAGATCTTCGCCGATTGGCTTTATCCTAGTTCATACGAGAGCTATACACTCCCAGAGAAACGTTGCAAAATTTGGAACCGATTGGGTTATTAGTTTTTGAGTTATCGTGCCCGCCATTCGCAAAAAAATGTTTAGAGAAAAACGCGTTTAAAGTTTGAGAAGCCCTTCAGCCGTCACTTGATGCTGACACAATAAATCGGCTATATCTTCAAGAGTTCTTGAGATTTTCACTTGAAATTTTGTAGAGACATTCTTTAATCAGTGTAGATTCGAATTATATCAACAAAAATTTTGTCCCCGATAATGGGGGGGTCCCCTTAATTGGCCCAAGGAGGAATCCTATTGAAATTGGGAAAATCGGTTCAGATTTGGATGTAGCTCCCATATATATTTTCCGACTTAAGGTAAATGGTGCACCAAAGTTTCTATATATCTTTCGATTTGCACGAAATTTGCGTACTAAATTGTGTGCTATG
>NW_026879667.1:0-28161 GCF_032173495.1 Musca vetustissima | reverse complement strand
TACAGTGTTGTTGCATGTGCAGACATTTTTTTGTTTTATTGCATTGCTCTAACACATTTGTTAAATTTGGCCTAATCTTACTTATTTTTACTAATTTCAAATAAAAATAATCGTAAAATCTATTAATTTGTTAATTATTAAACATTACAATTAAACATCACAATTTAAAAATTGGTATCGTAGTAAAAAAAATAGTGAGTAACTTACTATTTTTAGACGTTTCTGTCCATGATTGAGGCGAAGGAATATCCTTGAGGAAATTCGGTATGCGAGGCAGTATTGTTTCATCTGTCCATAAATGACTGCAGCCTGCCAGCTCAATTTCCATCCATTCATTTTCAAAAGCACTTAAATCGTTGAGAGGCTTAGCATAATCTACAGGGGTTGAAGAATAAGTTTTTGAAATACCATTACAAAATACTATCTTACCTTTGGCATTTTTATCCTGTTGAGCTATAAAATATAAATAGAAACCCGGTATAACTGGTTTATTGAAATCCCCCGATGCATGACATATCATTTTTTCCTTTCTCATATTCTCCAATATGTCCAAGGGATTTCGACTATTGTCCAAATTGTTTTTCAGCCACATCAGGGCATCGAATGATACAAATGTGTATGAGGGCAGGCTTTGTGTTTGCGATATAAAGGCAACGCCATGTATCGGATGTTTCATTGCCTCGAATATTTCATTTAGTGTGGCATTGGGACGTAATTTTATTTCCGTTGTCGAACTATAATCGGGAATATTAAATTAATATTAGAATAGAAATACTACAAAATTCAAATATTTTCCTACTTTTCGTCATAATCATCATGTGGGGCATTGGAATCCGAAGCGTTTAAGGCAACAGCTGCTGCATCGGCGGCGGGATGGATAATACGACCACCTACACGCTCCGGTTTAACCACAGTTGAACGTATACTACTATATTAAAAACAAATTATATTAAGCATTTTTAGAACGATTAAAATAAAATACAGTATATAGCCAATAAAACAGAACAGCTAAGAAAGCAACAAAGTAAGCCAAATAAGTTAAAAAAAAAAAACAATTGTGTAAACTTCTTGTGTATTTACAAATGTTTTTTAGGTGTGAAATGAATTTTGATGTTGCAAATTTATTTACATTAATGTGCAGCTATTTATGTGCGACTGTGTGTGTGACAAACCAACAAACCTTTGCTGTGGTGAATTAAATATTAGATGATGCTTATCAGAGAATCTAGTTGTAACATGCTGAAAGCCAAAGACCAAAACAAAGAAAAAATTAAAAAAAAAACGTGAAAATAAAATAAATGAAAAGAAATAGCAAAAAAAAAAAAATGAAAAACATACATAAATAAAAAAATATATATGAAAATAGCTTAAAATTATTATATTAAAAGCTTTGAAATATGATGAGAGTGGATTTACCACCGGTTCTTGTAAAGTTATTTTATTCGTAAGAATTATAGACAATAAGAGTTGATATAAAACATTTTTAGAAAACTTTTATTAACAAAAACAGGTGGTTAATTGTCCGTTCAATTGGAAAGGGTTGTAACAAACTTCAGGTGATTTATATCAGTGAAAGCTTTCTCGTATCTAAATTAACTGGTTTTATTTTATTTCAAAGGTTTCCCTGGTAATTTTTTTTTCGAATAAACTATGATTTGATTCCTCAATGTATGGAAATAGCCTAGGAAGAGAATTCGGTTTAATGTTTACATATTGGCTGTGTGGACCACATTGAACGTAGTTGAAGACATCTGATAATAAATGGACGTGGACTCCGGTATTCAATCTTTGTTCCTAGCAACAGCATTCTAAACTACGCACTTCATGTGGTAAATAGTTTACCCGTAGATTTTATGGAAGAAATGATGTTAAACAGCTCCAAAAATATTACCCTGGGGAAATCCTTGTTTTGAATTACGGTAAACTTATTGTTCCGGAACTATAAATAAACATGCGTCCACGTTTCATGCTTTGGGAACTATGTATGTGTTTACTGACATAACGAGAACATTGGCCAGGTACTCGATTCCAGTTTAATCCAGCTGTTTCAGAGATTTCGTCACAATACAACTCTTTTATTTTCGATGTTCGGAGGTGAGGGACTTAAGGGGGCTGCTGACGGGAATTATTGGAATTTATTGGAAGATGTTCAATTTATTGGAAGATGTTCAAATAAAATCTGATCCGCCTACGGGGAGCATAACTGAACGCTAATGGCTGGGTCCACAGATTACGGATAGTGGGAAGCCCAATCCTATTCTTTGGGTAGCTGTGAATATTAAATAAGCAGTCGCGGACAATCAGCGGGTGCTGTGTAGAGTCTCGGAGGAAATGACCGAGTTTCTATGATCCAAGGACTGACGAGGCGAGAATGGCGCCTTTTAATTATCCACTTCAAATGGATAATTAAAAGGCCTTTTAATTATCCACTTGAGGCAGCTGGCCATCGAAAACATTAAACATTAATTAATAAAAGGATTTAACCATTTTCGTCCGTTGTAATGTGTTTTAGCAATGTATAATTTCGTTGGAAAGAAATATCGCAAAAAATCCCTATCGACTTAAACATGTTGATATTATTATTTGGTATTAGTCATTACAACCGATCCTGCATGTAATTTAGTATTTGTGGAAAGGAAAATATTTGCAAAACAATATTTAATAGAGTCACGCTTTGTAATATAATTCGGACTAGATTATATAGAAATTTCCTTGTAAAAAATGCTTACAGCCCTTTCCAATTAAATATATTATATAAGTAAACTTAAAAAAACAAGCACTAATAATCTCCTTATGTTATATACAGAAGATATTCAAATATATATTAATTATAATTGTCTTAAGCATAATACTACAATAAACAATAAAATCAAACACCTTAACAACGAAATTGAAAAAAAATATATATATATATATGTATATATCACAGAAAAACAAAGCCATTCAAAGAAAAAATGCCAATACTATTGTACAAAATACCAAATCAAAGGAATATTGAATATATCAATAATAAAAACCTTGGTCGTTTTTCCGGTAAACGATTACTGCCAACTCTTTCACGAAAGGGAGAATTAGTGAGACCCTAAATTTGGAAGGATATTAAAGAAAATAATTATTATAAATATTTTCAAAGATATAACAGAAAGAAAGAAAAAAATATCATTTTCAATTCACACGTTAGTGATGAATTGACAAATGGACAATGGAAAAATTTGTGAATATTATTGACGAAAATCAAAACAAACAAAACATGGTAAAAACAAAAGAAAATTAAAACGTTTATCTTTTTTTAACAGTAGTAGTAGTGGTTTTTAATAGAATTGTTTGTTAAGTGGTAAATTAAAGAATTTGAAAGGTAGAGAACCTGATTAGGCGGAGGTCTGGAAATTATGCTGGTACTGTGGCGCCGTCTTGTTAGATGACTTTGTGCGGTAGGACTATCCTGTAAACGAATCCAACTCAAACATTTAAGGCACAAAAAAGCAACAATACATCGTTGGGAAAGTATGAAATATTTTTTAAATTAAAAACATAATTTTGTAAAAGCATAAACAACAATAAAAAAATAATTAATAAACCAAGAAGACATAAATTAAAATATGTTTTCTTACAATAAGCGGTAACAAAGAAAATAAATATAAATAAATAAAATTGAAAAATGTATAAAAGAAAAAATATAAATAAATAAAATAAAAAATTAGTGACTCATGTTGATACAGATATAGAAAAAATACAAAGATACAAAAATAAATTGAACATTGATAAACATTTAGGTTTCTATGGAAAATTGCTTACGCGTGCTTTACGCCGTTTCAGTTTGTTAATGTGAACTTCCATAAAACGCATAAAATCCTCAACTTGCTGTTTGGCACTTTCCGGTGTCGGTTCGGTAAATACATCACAGTACTGGCATCCCTGTTCCATAATTTTATTCATAGCTTTATTTTCCTTCGGCAACAAATACATACGGAAACGCCAATATTTTAAGCTCTAAAAGAATAATTTACTCATTTTTGTTAACATAATTAAAAACGTTGAAAATTAATTAAATAAATAATTGTTTTAAGTTTTTTATACCCTTCACCACCCGAAGGAAAAGTTTTTATTAAATTTATCATTCAATTGATATTTTTCATGAGAATAAAATTCTATGTCTATTAAGACTTTTCTGTCTGTTGAAATCATCTAACTTTCGCTATTTTATGAAGATTGGTAACGTAATGTAGTATTTTTATATAGAGTGTTACCGAGAGATATATACTCTCAGTCTATGGTTCGCGAAATCTACGAAATATTCGCTTTATATAAGGTACGAGCATATGCCCGCAAACTTCGTTAACGAATGTGGGTATTATCTAAAAACCAATAACGACCATAATTAAAATTTAAGTACAATTTATTACGTATATTCTCTTATAGTACTTATTTCTAAAACTTTAAATTTTAGGATTCTAGCTCTATCGATTCACCCAAAATTAAAATTATACGAAATTTAGTACATATGGAGTGCAGCTTCACCTGTCGCCCGAAGCCAAATACCTTGGCACATTCCTGGACTGTCAATTACGATGGAATAGAACGCCGAGGAACGGGAGAGGAGAGGGCAGATTGCACTCTATGCATGCAAGAACCCCATTGGGAAAAGTTCTCTTGTTTGACGGCACTGATTGCGCCACAAGTCTACATCCAGCAAACTAGACAAGGCACAAAGAGCCGCCTCGATTCTAATAACTGGAGTCGCGAGAAGCACCCCACAAGCAGCTCTGAACGTAATGCTAAACTTAAGGCCTCTGTGTCTCAGCATTAAGTGTCAGGCAGCGCGTAGTGCCCTAAGGCTGCATGAACAAAATCTATGGCGAAATTGTACCTACGGGCATGGATGTATCCTGAACGAACTAGGTATGACATTGGACCAACGCGTAAAACTAAGCGACTATATATCACCAGTACTTTTAGTACTTTTGATACACATTTCAAAACTACCACCATATTGCTACCCTACACACCGACGGTAATGTTTATTTAAATTTTCAGGATTCCAGCTCCATCCGTTTCTCCAAATTCAAATGGTACCACCCACCTCCCTACTTCATAACCTTAATTCGCATTGCAAATTTCAAGTTTTTGGTCCTATTCATTCACATTCTAAGAAATGGTACCAAATTTAGTACATTTTAGTACTTTTCGTATGCTTATAGTTCTAATGTCCAAAAAACCTCTACTACATCTATTCTACACCCCATCAGTGACGCTCAGTTCAAATTTAAGAGTTCTAGCTCGAGTTCGCCAAAAACAAATTGTACTTTTCGTGCCGTTCTAGTACGAATTGAAAACTTTGGACCTCAAATTTCAAGATCCTAGCTCCAGCCGTTTCGTCTGGGGATTGATGAATCGTTAAGACAGTCAGTCAATCACTTTACTTAGTATAGATAAATGTCAGCATTCCTATGCGGAATGGCACACAAAGATCGGTCAGATCGTTTTTCATTGTTTTTTTTTATGTTCATAATAAAAGTTCATAAATAAAGTCTAAAATGTCTCAAATCGGTCATGTGGTGAAGGGTATAATAAACCATCGCTTCAATGCCATACATACCTCCATTAATGGATAATCCGTATCTCCTCGAGTACATATATAATGATCCATATAATTCCAATTGAAATTTTCCAACTTCTCCGTGGTAAAATTAACTCCAGATATTTCATAGGTTTCATGTTGAGGAGCATGAAATCGATAACGGTAATCGACATTTATTGGTGGGTATGGATGTCTAGAAAATTTCCAATTTATTTTAATTATTGGAATATTTTTTACCTTTCCATTGGCCTTTCTTCTTTCATAAATAATAAATTAATTAAAAACAAACAAAAAAACTTACCTTGGCCTATAACCAGTCACCGTTATTACCGATCCATTTAATGTTATTTTATGAAATATACGACCTATTGATAATAAATATTCTTTGGTCTCTTCATTGTCGGGTTTCATATGCAACACGGATGTTGGCTTCTGTTGTTTCAAACCACCACAACAGGGCGCCTGAGCTGGAGCATTAGGCTTCTCTTCGATAACAATCAGCTGGAAGCCCTGAGCCAAACGTTGCGAAACAATTTCAGTACAAACCTCCTCAGTTGTCAACGGTTTTCGATAGATGGCACGACTTTTGGCATAATCCAAATTTACATCGTCCGGCAGGAGTGTATAATCGGATATAACATAATCATTGTGCAGCGAACGTTTGTCAGGAAAATAATCCGTAGTTATGGGCAAACATGCCGGTATTGTAAGAGATTTCCAATCAACTCCTACAATGTATGGTATTTTGTATAAGTTCATAAATAAGTGGTGGAGTTTTGGATTGCATTTGGTTGGCACAACAATTAAACCAACAAAAAAAATAAATAAATAATAATTATCGCATTTTGCGAATGCCATAAAAAAGATAGTTGTACAGCATGTGTGAAATAAGTGGTGGTGACAGAAACATAGAAAATTCTTGGACATTTAAAGAGAAAACATTTAACAAAACCAAAGGAAGTTATTGAAAATAAATTAAAAAAAGAAGTTATACGGGAAGAAATTATAGAGAAAGAGTAACCACCGCATACCAGAGTATGTATATAAGCAGCTATAAAAAAATTAAAAAAGAATATGAGCAATATATTTTAAAGCAGAAAAAATGTGAATCGTACACATGAAAGAGGAAATAGTGGATCAAGAAGATATAAATTACGTTGAAGAAAATGTATAAAAAAAATTCATTTACAAATTGAATATAAATACCAAGAGTTAAGAACAAATATCTATAGAACTAAATAAAAAATTATTTCGAAAGACCAACGCATTATTTAAAAAATAAAATGATTTTAAAAAGCAAAAATAATGTCAAACCATAAATATTCTATTTCACTGGCCGTTGGTGTATTCGGTTCCAAACAGTTAGATATGTGGTATAAACTAGCTTCTCCTCTACATTTCCAACGAGAATGAGACTAAAATCGGACGAGGCCGATTATATCATACACTTTGGGTATACACAGGAGCATTTTTATATTTAGTAATACAGTCGACGGCCGGTAAAACGAATACTCAGTTTAACGAATTCGGGATATAAAGGGCCCCATACACTATAAATCATGCCGTCATGCCGATGAACCCCTTTTTGTATATGTGACATTGACTAGTGTATGGCAAACTCTTCAATCACTATTCAAAAAAATCTATTTTTGTCCAAAAAATTGAATTTTGAGTCGTAAATTCAGTTGTTTTTTTATTCCGTCACAATTCTATTATATTTGTACACAAGGTATATTAATAAGGTAACCGTATCAAGGAAGCTTATGGTAACATTATATGTCAAATATAATTTTGGATTCGCCGTAGGAAAATACAAATTTCAAACAAAAATTTAATAATATTTATTGTGAAATCAATTTTATGAAATATTTCAAGGGCCCCATACACTATACACCATGCCGTCATGCCGATGAACCCCTTTTTGTATATGTGAGATTGACTAGTGTATGTCAAACTCTTCAATCACTATTCGATTTTTGTTCAAAAAAATCACATTTTGAATCGTAAATTCGGCATGATGTATAGTGTATGGGGCCCTAAACAATTTGTGAGCAATGAGGTGTATTCGGTCGATCCACTGGTCTTAGTTTTTCTATGGAGCTTAACCCTGATTGTGCAAAAATCCTGCGACAATTATCTGATATTTGATTCTCGAACAACCACAATAAATTCTAGTATATGGATTAAGCAAACATTTTATATATACCATATCGGACCAAATACATCCACATATTATATATGATTTTAGAGGAAATATATCTTTTTTCATACTGACTGATTGATTCAGCTAGTAGAGATATTCTCAATCCGTTATACGAAAGGATGGGTATAGGGCTAACATTTCGTAGCGTTATAAACACATTTTCTGCGTGAATCACATATTGAAATTACTCCACCGCCATTTTATTGCATTTACAAATGTTGATTTTAATCTTTCTGACGATTTTCATTCACAAAATTATTAATTACTCAAATGAGAAGAATTTCAAAAAAAGAATTAAAAGTAAAATAATATTTGTTAATACTTCAAAATTCTGTGTTCTGATTGGTAGAAAAAAATTTGCTTCAAAATTGATATGTCAAAGCGAATTAATTTAAATTCGCTTTGTTTGTCGTTTTGACATATCATGTTCCCAATTCGCCGATGCGGCTACCTTATATATGGGGCCCTTAAATAATTTTGTGTACAAAAATAATAGAATTGTGACGGAATAAAACAACAACTGAATTTACGACTCAAAATTCAATTTTTGGACAAAAATCGATTTTTTGGAATAGTGATTGAAGAGTTTGCCATTCACTAGTCAATCTCACATATACAAAAAGGGGTTTATCTGCATGACGGTATGATTTATAGTGTATGGGGCCCTTTAGGTAGTCGCATCGACTAGGTCATGTCTAGGATACCTTCACATGAACTTCTATAGGAAGATCATTACTATTACACCAGAAGAGCGTTTTGGATTTTTTTAAGAATATATTGTCTTGGGACATTCTATAACGATTTGGTGGCGTATTTCACGTAAAAATCCTTTCATTATATACCGTATTATACACAATATCAATAATAGAAGAGCGACGAGCTAATCTTCAAATGAGACCATCAGAATAGACAATATCTGTAATAAGGATATTGATCAAGGAAACCAGAACTACATTCTGGAGTTTTATTGTTAAGCATTGTTAGAATTAAGTTTCTTCCTTTGCAAAACTCTCTATGTTTCCTTGCAAAACACTCTAAGTTCGGTTCCAAACAATGGTATCAACATATCGTTAGCTAAAATGCAAAAAGGCGTAACTAACAAAAAATTGAAAATTGACTTTTTGAATGAATATTGTGAATATCAATAAACTACATGTGTTGACAAAGTTTTTACACGTCTGCGGTCAAAAAATTTTTACTTAATTGTTATGACTGCCATTAAACTAAATAACTACATTTGTTAAACAAATTATAGTCTATTATTCGTCATATGCAATATCACCCTGCCGGGCATACTTTTTCATTTCACATGACATGTTTATAGTTTTCATTCAAAACAGTTTTTTGCTTCTCCTACACAATTATGCTTTTGTTAGTTACGCCTTTTTGCATTTTAGCTAACGATATGTACGTTTAGTTTGGTATGCTTAGGTGTTACTACCTCAGAAAACATATTCAAAACTGGTCCACGTCTTCGTATCTCCAAAAATGTAATCCTTGCCATCAGCTACTTAACGTTAACGAATCATTTTTATCTTTTATGCTATTTTAATTCATAAATTTACCATTTGCAAAAACGCACACAAATCTAAAAAGGTAAATAAATATTTTATAAAACGTCAATGCTTTGTTCTGATTGGTGGAAAAATAGAAGGCGAATTCATTTGTATTCGCCTTGATAACAATTTTGAATTATCATGTTCCCAAATCGCCGATTCGGCTACCTTATATGTCTACCTTGCTTCATGCATTGTGTGTGTCACACATACATATATAAAATTCAAAAAATAACACATACTATGATAAATGCTGTACGGCATGATGTATAGTGTATGGGGCCCATAAGTTATTGTAACATTGAATGTCAAAACAAATTGTTGTAATGTTTAATTCGCCTTAAACAAGGTAGATATATAAGGTAGCCGCATCGGGGAATTGGTAATATGATATGCCAAAATTTGTAAACAAAGCGAATATACATTAATTCGCAGTGACATATAACATTTGAAGCGAATTATTTCCACCAATCAGAACGCAGCATTTTTGAAGTATTAAAATTATTTGTTTACATTTTTAAAATTCCATAATTTTTCTCAAATAAAATATTTATAAATTAAAAATAGCGCAAGGGATAAAATCTTTTAAAAAATATTTAAAAATGGCTGGACCCATAATCAATATAGTTCCGGAAGTTTTTTAAAGCATCTGAGTTGTCAAGACTTAACAAAATATTGCATTATATTCAAAATTGTGAAATTACAACCGAAATCGAGCGTATTACTACATGGAAGCTGGAGCGACTGACAGATTTTTTAAAATACCAAAGTCCAAATTCAAGAAATATTATTGAATTCTGCCTGATTAATGTTCAATAATAGACCTTCAAAAAGTGATTTTTCTTCCATTGTTTATATGGTTGTATCATCTTTATCAAAAGAATGTGTGGAAGCTATCGTTTCGGATCGGAATATACCCTCACCGCCAAATAAACGAATTATACTCTCGGTTCAATATAGAACCACCTGAACATGAATGTTACCGCCGCCACTGTTTATTTACTCTTTTTTGTTATTTATTTACTTCAACAAATTTGAGTTATTCCTCTTTTATGTAGTCAATACACTTTTGCATTGATCTCTATTTATCTTCTCGTTGCCCTTTATTTATGTGGCCCTTTGCTATGTGTACACATACATGCACAAAGTTATTAGTATGTTGTTATTGTTTAATAACGGCAATGTCTAGTGGACGAAAACAAGTAGCTTCAAAGGGCAACGAAGATATAACAATAATTAGTTCGAATTTGAATACGCAGCGAGCAAATTGTTTTTAAAGCGCCATAAACTTTTGTTATTAATAAACATTTTATGTGAATAATTATTTTCAAAGTGTTTTACTTTAAAGTGGGCGACTATGAAAGTTGTTCTGCGTACCGAACTCAACATTCTTTAAAAACAATTTGACTCTTTAAAAAACTATTTAACAAGAGTTCATCAGAGCAAAATCAAAATAATTCCCGCGAGTGCTGTAAATTATTACCGTGGTTTCAGTAATAAATTTATTATTTCAAAGAGAGTGTACCAGTGTTTGTGGCTCATAATAGAAAATTTGAAAGCTGTGAAAAATCAAAAAAACCGCTGATAAAGCATCGCATTTAAAATAAAGGAATTATTTTCGGGAAAATAAAGAAATTATTTTCTAATTAAATATTATTTTTAATCGTGTTTCAATAATTTGACGACATGTCAGAAACCGATTATAATTGCAACAAATGTGAATCAAAAGACACCGAGCGTATGGTGCAATGCGATTCTTGTGACAAGTGGTTCCATTTCGAGTGTGTTAAAGTAGACAGCAATATTGCAAATGTAAGCTGGAGTTGTTCGTGCTGTGGTGACCAATCTGTAGCCCAAGGTAACGAGTGTGAAGAAATGCATATTCCAGCAGTAAATAATACCGCTGATTTCTCCGCCGGGAGGCAGGCTTCATCGTCACCAGCCAATATAGCGCAACCTGGTACATCGCAAAAACAACAACAAAAAGAAATGGATCCCGTTTTTGAAAAAGGTGCATATAAAAAGGCACTTAACCAAAGTACAAGTAAACATGGCTCCAATACTGTGTCATCAATACCAACAGCAATGTCTCAAACGACAGCTATGTCACTGACGAAAACGACGTCGACATATTCAAACAGCGTAACTAAAAATTTTCATCAAGATCGCCATTTTGAGAATTCCGGCCATTCGGATGTGATTCGATGCAACATGTCTCAGACTCAGTTGCAGCTGCAGATGTTGGAAGAGGAAAAAGAGTTACAAAGGCAATATTTGGAGAAGAAATATAAAATTCTGTCCCAAGGCAACGCAAGCCAGCCATCGTGTTCCTTTTCTCAAACGTTTACAACATTTCAACCAACAGCAGCTCAAATTGCAGCAAGGCAAGTGATACCAAAGGATTTGCCGAATTTTGATGGAAACCCAGAGGATTGGCCGTTGTTCATCAGCAACTTCAAAAATAGTACTGAGATTGCAGGCTACACTGATGGTGAAAATTTAATGCGTTTGCAGTCGTGTCTCCGTGGTCGTGCTAAAGAGTTGGTGAAAAGCAAATTATTGATTCCTTCTATGGTGGGTGAAATTATCCAGACTTTGGAAATGTGTTTTGGTCGTCCGGAGCATATTTTAGATGGCATGATCGACAAGGCCATGAGGATTCCACCATTGAAGGACAGACTTGATAGCATAATCGAATATGCTTTAACAATTAAAAATATTTGCTCTACAATGGAAGCGTGTGATATGAAGGCTCATTTAAATAATCCGATGTTAGTTAAAACATTAGTGGAGAAATTGCCGAATAATCATAAATTAAGTTGGGCTATGCATCAAAAAGATTCTAATGTTCCTATAGTGAAAGTGTTCAGTGATTGGATTTACAGCATAGCCGCTGCTGCCAGCCAAGTCGTGTCTCCAATAACGAGCAAGAAAGGAGCATCGGTGAATGCACATCAGCATAGTGACCCAAGGAAACCAACTTGTTTTTCGTGCAAAAGCGAAGTTCATAAAATCCAGAGTTGTGGCGAGTTTCAATCACTAAACTTGGAAGCAAAATGGAAAATAGTAAAAGAAAATAAATTGTGTCGCCAGTGCCTAAATTCACATCGCAGAAAATGTTTTTCCAATAAAGTTTGTGAAATCGGTGGTTGTAAAGCAAAGCATCATCCATTGTTGCATAACTATCAGTCCTCATTAAATGCGAGTTCAAATAATTTCGTGCCAACTGAACAAAGCCGAAGTGTAAATTCTCATCGTGACAGTGATAAAGAGAAGACATGTTTTAGAATTTTGCCGATTCGAGTTTTTTATGATGGTGGCTCAGTGACAACGTTTGCGTTTTTGGATGAAGGTTCTTCTGTGACTCTTATGGAAAACGAATTCTTTGATAAACTTGGAATTAAGGGCAAGAAGGAACCTCTGGAATTACGTTGGACAGGCAACACAACTCGTTCTGAAGATGATTCGGTCAAAATAAATATTGAAGTGTCTGGTGTAAAAAGTGATTCTCGTTTTGTGCTGCATGATGTTAGAACAGTGAAGAACCTTGAATTGCCCAAGCAAACATTAAATTTTGAAGAAGTGGTGAAATATAATCCGCATTTAAAAGGATTGCCGGTCGATTCATACGTCAACGCCAAGCCGACGATTTTAATTGGCATTAATAATTGGCGAGTAGCAGTCCCAATGAAAATTCGTGAAGGTGGTTATAACCAGTTTATTGCAACGAAGACTCGACTTGGATGGACTCTTCAAGGTAGTGGCACGGATGTTGGTAAAATAGCTTCGCTGAATATACACACCTGTGAATGTGAACGTCGTTACCAAATCTTGCATGATGAAGTTAAAGAATATTTTTCCTTGGATGTGTCTCAACCGAAAAATATATTGTCAATCGAGAATCAAAAAGCCATGCATATTTTGGAGAATAACTGTGTAAAGAGAGATCGACGATTTGAAGTGAATCTACTTTGGAAAGATAGTGATCCTCAATTACCTGACAGCTATAATGTCGCAGTTCATCGATTAAAGTGTCTCATGAGGAAGTTTAAGAAAAATCCTGAATTAAAGCAGACTATGCAGACGGAAATCGACAAGCTTCTCTCAAAAGGATACGCAAGAAAGGTTTTTGACTCCGAAATTAATAATTATCCTGGTCGCACTTGGTATCTTCCTATTTTTGTGGCTCTTAACCCAAATAAGCCTGGTAAAGTTCGTCTGGTCTGGGATGCAGCAGCCAAATCCAATAATAAGTCACTAAACGATTACTTGATAAGTGGTCCAGATTTGCTTACGTCTCTATTTAATGTGTTAATCGAATTCCGAGTTGGCCAAATTGCCGTCTGTGGTGACATTGCAGAGATGTTTCATAGGATCAACGTCAAAGATGAAGACATGCACGCTCAACGATTTTTGTGGTTCGAAGATGGTGACGTGAACAAAATCAGTGTTTATGTGATGAAAGCGTTAACCTTTGGAATTAGCTGTGCCCCATGTATTGCTCATTTTGTGCGCAACAAGAACGCGGACGACTTTCGGGAAAATTATCCCAGAGCAGTTAAGGCAGTTGAGTCGTATCACTACATGGATGATTTTATCGACAGTGTACAAAGTGAAGGAGAAGCCCTAGAGTTAGCATTGCAAGTTAAAATGATACATGCTGCCGGTGGCTTCCACATGAGGAATTGGGTGTCAAATTCAAAATTGGTACAAGAAAAATTAGGCGATGGAGAGCAGACGAAGAATACGTTTGGAGCTATTGAAAAAATTCTTGGTATGTATTGGGAATCCAATAATGATGTGTTTCAGTATAATTGCAGATTTTCACGGCTCTCGAGAAACGTATTCGAGTCGAATGTGGTCCCTACCAAGAGGGAGGTTCTCCAAGTTCTGATGTCCATATTCGATCCGCTTGGGTTCATCTCCCATTACACAATTGGATTGAAAATACTACTACAACAAATTTGGCGGTCAGCAATTAGATGGGACGATGAATTAAACGACGAACTATATAGCAAGTGGTCCTCATGGTTGTCCAATTTGGAGAAAATATCAAAAGTACAAGTTCCGAGATGTTACTCCAAGCTGTTGAAGTTCACTCAAGACGTCCAAATTCATACTTTTGTTGATGCTGGGGAAGACGGATATGCAGCAGTGTGCTACTTTCGCATACGATATCTCGAAGAGGTCAATATCGGTCTAGTAGCAGCAAAATCCAAAGTGGCTCCTCTCAAGCCAATTTCGATTCCGAGATTGGAACTTCAAGCGGCCGTAACCGGAGTGCGACTGGCAGACAAAATAGTCAAAGCAACGAGACTTCAATGCACACAAATATTTTTCTGGTCGGACTCAAAAACTGTACTGAGCTGGTTGTCCATGGATCCGAAAAATTTTAAGCCATTCGTCATGTACAGAGTTGGAGAAATTCTAGAGTCTACAAATATTACCCAATGGAATTGGGTGCCCTCGAGATTGAATCCAGCCGATTTTGCGACAAAAAATGGGTCCTGTAATGACGATATGTGGTTCAGTGGTCCAAAATTCCTTGAAGAAGATGACAGTTTTTGGCCGAAAAATCCCGTATTGACGCAAACCAAGGAAGATGTACGTAATTGTCTACTACATATTTCGAAATCACATACGTTCACCATAAATGTTGAGTATTTTTCATGCTGGAGACGACTTTACAAAGCACTGTCGCTATTTCTACATTATATGGAGAAGTTAAAGTCCGTGGTCCGTAGCAGCAAATTACCAGAAAATATTACATTCGAATGTGTCCAGCAAGCCAAACATATTTTGTACAAATTTGCCCAAAAATGTGGTTTTCCTGACGAAATATGGTGCCTCAAGAATAAGAAGCAAATAGAAAAAACCAGCAAATTGAACCCAATGAATATATACTTAGACGAAAACGAAGTTTTACGTGTCTCAGGAAGAGCTGAGATGTTAAATTGCAACAATGCAATAATTCTACCCAATGGTCATTACGTAACGTTTTTGGTGGTTCGATTTTACCATCAAACATTTCATCATTGTATGCATGAAGCAGTGATGTCAAATATTAAGTCCGAGTTTTACATTCCCAGATTGAGAGCACTTTACAAGAATGTACGAAGCAAGTGTCAAGAGTGCAAAAATTTAGCAGCGGCACCATGTCCACCTCAAATGGCAGCGTTACCGTCAGCCCGAGTGTCCAGTTTTGAACGTCCATTTACTTACGTCGGAATCGATTTCTTTGGCCCATTATATGTCACAGTCGGCAGGCACAAAGAAAAGAGATGGGGTGTTCTGTTTACATGTTTAACGGTTCGCGCTATTCACATCGAAGTGGCTCATAGTCTTGACACCAGCTCCTGTATAATGTGCATTCAAAATTTCATTAGTCGACGTGGCTCTCCCAAAGAAATATTTACCGATAACGGCACTAATTTTAAATCTGTTGAGAGAATGCTCCAAGAAGAAAGACGAAATTTGGAGTTCAAGAAGCTATGTTCCAAATATGATGTTATCAAATGGCGGTTCAACCCTCCAGCTGCCCCGCATATGGGCGGAGCATGGGAACGTTTGATACGTTCAGTTAAATCAGTTCTGTACTCAATGTGTCCAACCTTCAAATTTAACGACGAAACCCTACGATGTGCGCTCTATGAAGTCGAATTTATCATCAATTCTCGCCCGTTAACATTTGTGGCTCTAAATACAGTGGAAGACGACGCACTTACACCAAACCATTTATTATTAGGCTCAGCAGCAGGGGATAAACCTCTATGCGAATATGACTACGATCTGCGACAACGATGGCATCAAACCCAGCAATTTGCAAATAACTTCTGGAGAAGATGGGTACGCGAATATGGTCCAATGTTGGTACGAAGAAGCAAGTGGTTCGAAAAGGTTCCACCACCCAGCGTTGGAGATGTCGTAATTATAGTCGATGATACACTACCTCGCAACAAGTGGCCCAAAGGCATTGTAACCGAGATATTTGCAGCGAAAGACGGTCAAGTTCGCAGCGTAAAAGTCAGAACCAGTTCCAGCGAATACGAGAGACCAGTAGCCAAAATAGCAGTATTAGACGTCGGTATAAAGAAGGATGACAGTAAGCTCAAGAGGTCCTAGTTCGCTTACGAAGGGGGGAATGTTACCGCCGCCACTGTTTATTTACTCTTTTTTGTTATTTATTTACTTCAACAAATTTGAGTTATTCCTCTTTTATGTAGTCAATACACTTTTGCATTGATCTCTATTTATCTTCTCGTTGCCCTTTATTTATGTGGCCCTTTGCTATGTGTACACATACATGCACAAAGTTATTAGTATGTTGTTATTGTTTAATAACGGCAATGTCTAGTGGACGAAAACAAGTAGCTTCAAAGGGCAACGAAGATATAACAATAATTAGTTCGAATTTGAATACGCAGCGAGCAAATTGTTTTTAAAGCGCCATAAACTTTTGTTATTAATAAACATTTTATGTGAATAATTATTTTCAAAGTGTTTTACTTTAAAGTGGGCGACTATGAAAGTTGTTCTGCGTACCGAACTCAACAATGAAGGATATAATTTTATTTGAAATGTACCAAAATGCCTTTGTATAAAAGATTATAATGTATAACTATAATAAACCAAAATATCTATAGAAGACAAACATATCTCTTCATAAAATCAATACGCCAATACCCAAGTTCTTTTTATGGAGTACCGAAAGTTATTCATAATTTTGTCTTTGGGACCAAAAATTCCTCTTTACTACACAACATAAACGTGGTTCTTGTAGTATATTAAATACAGCAGGACTTCCATTCTAGAAGGCAACACGGTCTTCATATCGAAGACTTTTAAAAAATGGTATTCTTTATTTCCAATGTCTCTAATTTTTGTATACTAAAATTGTTTTTTTCTGTTACGGCGAATTCAAACATAAACAAATTGTTGTGAGATATAATCAAGGCCTAGTCCTGATTTATATTAGGCGAGTTTACTTGCGGCAATTATTATCGTTCCCTTTTGAACTTGCTTCATGCGTCTATACAAGGCAATTCGGTTTCAAGAATATTTCTGTTTTCATTTGATGTCAAAAGTTTTTTTTTACATTAAAATAAATATAAAATGTCAACAAATACGAATACACAAAACGAATTGCCAGACAATTGTCGGTACGAGCAATTTTTTTCCATTTCTATTCCCCTTGCCCCTCTCTCCTAAAGTCAAAGACTTGCCGCAAGTAAACTCGCCTAATCTAAATTGGGACCTATATAAGGTCGGCCACAGGTTAGTACAAGGTAGATATATAAGGTAGCCGCATCGGCGAATTGGGAACATAATATGTCAATATTGTTAACAAGGCGAATAATAATTAATTCGCCGTGACATATAACATTTGAAGTGAATTATTCCAACCAATCCAAGAGGTGGATCAATACTAACCATACTTTCGAGCGTTCTTATAACCTCTAAGAACAAAATTTTGTGAGAAATATCAAATAATAGCTATATAAATAATACAAATGATGAATGTCTAAATAATTTCAGATTCTTTTACACTTCGCTATAAAATTGAGGTCTTGAGGTACACAATGGCACGACATTTTCGTCTAAGACCTCATACACTATTTCAGTCGGAGCCTTAAATTTCTCCACACACTACTACTATAATGAAACAAATGTTGACCAATACATTTTAGAAAAGATCAGATCACGTATTCTCATTTAACTGCTCTTAACTTCATTGCAATTGTGTTACCTATATTCAGGTAAAACTCTAACAACAATCTCATTTTTGTATCGTAAATTACTTTGTTCTGTGTGGACCCAAGATTTTGTAGAGGCCGACTAGTTTAATCGATCTAGTTATATGTGTTCGTCGATCTGTCCATTATAATATGTGGTCAAGGTACATGCCGCTGTTATGAATCAATCGTCACTTTTTTTGTATGGTTCTGAGCAAAGAAAACGCCTATAGTTTTGTTCATTATATGTTAATATTTGGGGATGAAATGGGCCAAAAATTGTATTTTCTTTTCCCAGTGGAAAGTGTGACCCAAACTCCACAAAATATTACATTTGGAATGATCTAGCGTTGTTAGGTCAAATATGAAGAAATTGTAGCGGGATTTTAAGCAGGAACGGGATTCATTAGTCCAGTACCATGTGGTCGAACCGTCACTATACTTTTTTGCTCACTGATTTTTAACTATTACATAAAATTTATTTCAACATTCTTTAAAGGGCCCCATACACTATACATCATGCCGTACAGCATTTATCATTAGACCTCGGATTTTGCATATTTGCATATTTTTTAATAATGAAGATATCGAAATTCTGATTGGACACAAATTCGTTTCAAAGGATTTAGAATTATTTGAAGGGTTCATATTTTTTAATTTTTTGCATATTTGCATATTTTGCATATGCACGAGATATGCAAAAAGTATGCCAAATATGCAAAAAATATGCAAAATATGCAAAAAATATGCAAAATATGCAAAAAATGCAAAATATATGCAAAATATGCAAAATATGCTAAGTCGATATGCAATAAATATGCAAAATATAAGCATAAAATATGCAAAATATAGGCAAAATATGCAAAAATATGCAAAATATATGCTAAAATATGCAAAAAATATGCACGGTATGCTAGGTCGATATGCGATAAATATGCAAAAAATATGCACGGTATGCTAGGTCGATATGCAATAAATATGCAAAAATATGCAAAAAATATGCAAAATATGCAAAAATATGCAAAATATGCAAAAATATGCAAAATATATGCAAAATATATGCAAAATATGCAAACATATGCAAATTATGCAAAATATATGCAAAATATGCAAAAATATGAAAAATATGCAAAAATATGCGCAACATATTTCACATATGCAATCATTTTAATCAAAAAAAAAAAAAATTCATGGTAGTTTTCGAATTTGTGTGCTTTCTTTATTTTTAACCTATAGAAATCTAATTGTGTATGTATGCGTTTCATGGTTCAACTGTTAGATTTTTTAATATTGCGACCTAGCATACCGTGCATATTTTTGCATATTTTGCATATTTTTGCATATTCTTGCATATTTTTGCATATTTTGCATATGTTTGCATATATTTTGCATATTTTTGCATATTTTGCATATTTTTGCATATTTTGCATATGTTTGCATATATTTTGCATATTTTTGCATATTTTGCATATTTTGCATATTTTGCATATTTTGCATATTTTTGCATATTTTTGCATATTTTGCATATTTTTGCATATTTTTTCATATGTTTGCATATTTTGCATATTTTTGCATATTTTGCATATTTTGCATATTTTTGCATATTTTTGCATATTTTTGCATATGTTTGCATATTTTTGCATATTTTTGCATATTTTTGCATATTTTGCATATTTTGCATATTTTTGCATATGTTTGCATATTTTGCATATTTTTGCATATATTTTGCATATTTTGCATATTTTTGCATATTTTGGATATGTTTGCATATTTTGCATATTTTTGCATATTTTGCATATAGTTTGCATATTTTTGCATATTTTGCATATTTTTGCATATTTTGCATATGTTTGCATATTTTGCATATTTTTTGCATATTTTGCATATTTTTTGCATATTTTTGACATGACCCCAAATATCGATCAATTAAAGCATGAAACGCCTAAATACAAAATTTGAGTCCAATCGGATAAAGCATAAAAAATATGCAAAAATCCGAGGTCTATTTATCATAATATGTGTTATTTTTTGAAAGTTTATTTATGTATGTGTGACACACACAATGCATGAAGAAAATCAAAATAGTTTTGATTTTGAAAATGAACCCCTATCAATCTGGTGAATAATATTCATTTTGAAAGTTGTCAGTAAATAATTTTGTGTACAAAAATAATAAAATTGTGACGGAATAAAAAAACAACTGAATTTACGACTCAAAATGCAATTTTTGGGATAAAAATCGATTTTTTGGAATAGTGATTGAAGAGTTTGCCATACACTAGTCAATCTCACATATACAAAAAGCGGTTCATCGGCATGACGGCATGATTTATAGTGTATGGGGCCCTTAACGTATTATGCTTCTCTTTGAAATTGAAAGTTTGCTTATTTATCTACCTACGACGAATTCAAAATACAAAATTGTATTTGACATATAATGTTACCATCAGCTGCGTCGATACTGTTACCTTATTAACAAGGTATATTAAGAAGGTAACCGTATCAAACCAGTTGATTGTAACATTAAGGGCCCCATACACTATAAATCACGACGTCATGCCGATGAACCCCTTTTTGTATATGTGAGATTGACTAGTGTATGGCAAACTCTTCAATAACTATTTCAAAAAATCGATCACACATACATAAATAAACATTCAAAAAATAACACATACTATGAAAAATGCTGTACGGCATGATGTATAGTGTATGGGACCCTTTAAATGTCACAACCATTTTAATTCGACGTAAAATTAAAAAAAAATAGAAATTGAAAACATTTCAAAATAAGGAACAAAAAAGGAGAAAAATAATCGACATCGATACTGGCCATTGGGAGGAGAAATTGGGATTTCCAAATTTGGCCGTAAAGAAGATTTCGGGATGGAACCATAACTTTTAAGACGATTAGATCTCATATCATGTTCCTGTCGAATTTAATTAGCTGCAGAAAAAGTCCCCTAACCAGAAGAGAAGGCCTGTGAATGTGTCCTATTTATAGAAGATTTGTCGAAGATCTGGCTTTATAAGATTATATGTTTTTCTTCGATTAGATTAATTTATTGGACATATGGACAAATAAGTTTGATTTTATTGTTGAAAAGCAGACCTTTTAGTTATATAAATGCATTTTTGGGTTACTGTAAGGCGCCCCATTATTGTTATATTAATATACCTAATGATCTAAGAAGAAAAAAACTTATTTTGTTCTCTAAAAGAAGGCCGTTTGGTATTCTTTTCATAATGTTGGCTTGGGTAACCTTTCGGGATTTTGGTATTCGATATATCTTTTTAGATAATATAAGAATAGGTCTTAACCATATATTATATGAGGCCTATTCAAAAAAAAAATAGGCAAAATTATGTTTTTAATATCATCTTTTGGAATAAAGCCCATATCGACATATGTGGTTCTGGGAGAAATTCAATTTTGTTGGATTTCCTTTGAAGAAGTGGGCACTAAAACACGTTTTGTATGCCTTTATGTTTATTTACTATTCATTCATTTGAAGTTCTTAGAGGTCATTAAATCAGCAAAATGGACCACGTCTTGTACCATTCCCATACTATGAAGTTGATTTTACGCGCGATTTGAAATTTTTTATTTTTCATTCACAAATCTTATATTTGGACCAGCATTTACAATTTCAACATTTTTCAAAAAGTAAACAAATATTTTACTAATTTTTCAAAATGGTGAATTCTGATTGGTTGAATTTAATTTGCTTCAAGTTTTGTATGTCACGGCGAATCGAATTTTCGCCTTGTTAACAATTTTGACATATCATGTTCCCGATTTGCCGATGCGGCTACCTTATATATCTACCTTGCTTATTAATATACCTTGGGTGAGTATAAAGTTTGCTGTCAAATCATATTTTGAATCCGCCTACGGGGAGCAAAGCTGAATGCTATCGGACGCGTCCACAGGTTGCGGATAGTGGGAAGCCCAACACCATTCGTTGGGTAACTGTTAATAACCAATAAACAGTCGCGGACAATCAGCGGGCTCAGGGGGAGAGTCTCGGAGGAAATGACCGAGTGCCAATGATCCCTGAGTCGACGAGGCGAGAATGGCGCCCCCTCCCATATATCCATCTCAAGGTTTGGGACACTTCCTTCTTAAAGTGTCCCCCCTAACGCTGGGGTGTCATGCGACCTCGTGCCTATCAGCGTTCCACGGTTTGCAGTCAGGGTACCGACTGTATTAGAACGGAGCCTTGTTGATACCTGGGCGCCTCAACAAGTGTTTCAGGCTTAGTTGCCAAGTCCTTGCCATGGTCGACCTCAAATCCTCACATACAGCACTTTTTTATGGAGCCAATTTTTAATACCACAAAAAAAAAACAAAACAATGAATGCGATCTTTCGACTGATGTTGGTGTGGCTGCCTTGGCACCCTCAGTCCCGAATTCTACAAGGTCAGACATCAATGATTCCCCCCAAGTGTTGACGACCCAAGCAATCCCCCTGGACCTCTAGCCAATTGTCCATCACTCGACGACGTATATGCGAGCCTGGAGAGGCAGTCGAATCTTCTCCTCGACCTTCTAGAGGAAACCGGCTCCTTCCGCCTCAGTCAGGAGAGCATCCCAAATCAGCTCTGGGATGACTCTCTCTTGTCGGACGAGGATGACATTATGGAAACCACTGTGATTAGAACCACGGGGATAAACACGGTAGAAACCATGGTATCTCCCCTGAAGCAAGGAGGGTCCCCTCGGCTGACTAAGGAGGCAAACCCTGGCGAGGTTGAAGACATTGACTCAACCTCCACGGCCTGCAGTGACGTCGCGAGGCTTCTCAGGCAGTTGGCTGTCGAAACAGATGCTGGCACCGATGAGGCTCCCATCGTTAAGATGGATGATTCATCGGTACCATTATCTGATAGACAAGCTGACGCTAAGGAGATCGCTACCAAGAAAATGTATCGGAGAGCAGTAAATTTCTGCAAACGGTACATTGGACGGGACAGCGACTCCATCACGGGGAAGGAGTTCCTGTTAATCAAGAGGAACCTCAAACTCATTAGGAAGTTCTCTAGGAACTATCCTGATGACATTGAGAGGGACTTCTTGATTGATAGGATCCCCCGACCCAGTACTAAGACCACGGCGGTAGTCCCTTCTAAGAAGGAGAAACCTGCTGATGGCCCCGGTACATCCAGGAAGCTGATGCCTGAGACGTCTAAGCCCTCAGCACCCCCAAAGGGTAAACTGAGTACTGAGACGTCTCAGACATCAGAATCCACAAAGACAGAAGGCAGGGGACTGTCGAAGTCGGCCCGAAAGAGAGCCCGTAAAAAGGCCTCCAAGAAAACCGATAAGGCACAACCGCCCTCTGTCAATCCACCTTCTGCCGAATTGCCAAAGCTGACAGCCAAGGCGGTGACAATTGGGCAGTCGCTAGTGGTCAAGCAGAAGGTAGCGAACGTGAAGCAGGTGCCTGCGTCTGCTGGGCATACCTCTGCAGTAGCTGCTACCCCGGGTGCCAAATCGGCCACAGCCCACGGCTGTCAAGAGAATGAGGTCCTCGGAGGAGCAACAACCTGCTGCAAAGAGGCCCACGCAGTCGTCGTCTGCTGGGCATACAGCGATCTGCAGTAGCTGCTATACCCCGGGTGCCAAATCTCGGCCACAGCCCACGGCTGTCAAGAGAATGAGGTCCTCGGAGGAGCAACAACCTGCTGCAAAGAGGCCCACGCAGTCGTCGGCCGTACAGAGCTCTGCTTCTTTTGCTTCGGTGGTAGCGTCGAAGGAGAAACCTGCCAAGAGCAGCGATTGTGGGGTGAAAACCAAACACGCTGTCTCGAAGCAGGTAGCCCAGACACCTACAACTGAGCAAAGCGACTCTGCTGATCCGAAAGAGGTTCCGGAAGATCTGCGGGTAGCGATCATCGACCGAGCTGACCCTGACGGGTTTATCAGTGAGGATAGATGGGAGCTGGTCGACAGCTATCTGAAGGACCTCTTCCTGTCCGACGAGGTTGATCGAGAGAGCCTGCGGTTTGGCCTGACCTCCTCTTACAAAGGAGTAAAGGTTGTTGATTGTCGCACTAAGAAGACTTCAGATTTTCTTAAGAAGACAATCAACAGCCTGGACCCCCTTTGGGAGGGTGGTCGTCTGGCAGCCGTAGCGGTTCGAGAGATACCGAGCGGTATGGTAACCTCGGTGTTTATCCCAAAACCTTTCAAGGGGCTGGAGAAGACACTGAGGTTATTGGAGAAGCAGAACGACGGCCTTCAGACGAGGAGGTGGAGAATCCTCGCCTCGTTTGAAAGGAACGGCGGTGTAGTCGCGAAGTTCGCTACTGACTCTGCGGGAGAGGAGTACTTGAGGAAGAACAAGGGTGAGCTTGTTTATGGAATGGGGAAACTTTGTTTCCGCCTCACCACTCCAAAACAATAGGCAGGCAGCAGCAAGCGCTTAACGTGATTCAGATTAATCTGCATCACTGTAGAGCAGCAGCTGCTGAACTGCTACTCACCCTTTCTTCCTCAAACATCGACGTGGCGCTCATCCAGGAACCTTACCTGTACAAAGGTAAGGTGACTGGACTGGGCGACACCAAATACACGCTTTTGTCTACCTCCAATGGAGAGAAGGTGAGAACGTGTATTCTTGCTAAAAAGGAGTTAAATTTAATGCTTCTTTCTAATTTCAGCAATGGAGATATGACGACAGCAAGACTAGACAGAGGTACCACGAAGCCACTGATAGTCTCTGCCGTCTATCTTCCCTATGAAGCTCCTGACCCACCCGGCACTGTTGTATGCCGCCTATTGGAGGAGATGAGCAGAGTTGGTGATATCATCTTGGGATGTGACGCCAACGCACATCACTTCTATTGGGGAAGCAGCAACACAAACACAAGAGGTGAGTCCATCTTCGAGTTTATACTTAGCTATAATCTTAGAATTTGTAATAGAGGCAATACACCAACTTTTGTTAATAGGGTGAGAGGTGAAGTCATCGATATAACCCTCACAAATATGGACGACTCTGGGGTCGTAAACTGGGAGGTGTCTGAGAAATGTTCCTTCTCGGATCATAGACTCATATCCTTCCAGATTCCTACCTCTAGAGCTAAACAGAAACCTTATAGGAATCCTCGGAAGACGAACTGGGACAAATTCAAAGCTAAAACAGCAGCCTCTTTTCGGGATCGTAATGATCTCAAAACGGTTGAGGATGTTGAATTAGCTGTGAAAAATGTCACGGCCACTCTTCTGAAGAGCTATGAGGCATCTTGTCCTCTAACATACCCTGGGAAGAAATCTCAGCCGGTATGGTGGTCACAGGACCTTGCAACCTTGCGGAAGGCTGCAAGGAAAGCTTATAATAGAGCTAGTAAGACAAAGCTCAGTACAGATTGGGATGTCTATAAAAGACAATTCAATAGGTACAAGGGCGAAATCAAGAAAGCTAAACGTGAGTCTTGGGTCTGCTATAGCGAGTCGATCGAAGGAGTCAACGAAGCGGCCAGATTCCGCAGAGTACTCTCTAAGGATCCAAAATCCATAGGAAGTATTAAGCGAAGTGATGGAACGTGGACAAACTCTGGTAGTGAGACTCTTGATCTTCTATCATCAACCCACTTTCCTGGTTGTAAGGACTATAGGGAAGATGCGCAGTGTGTGCATCAGCCTACAGTTCGGACGAGGGAAGAGGAGAAGATGATAGAAGACACTATAAGATACCCAAAAATGATATGGGCGATAAATAGTTTTCAACCCTACAAATCTCCTGGTCCAGATGGTATAACACCGGCCATGCTGCAACACGCAGATGAACGGATAATATCATATCTGCAGGACATTTTTAGGGCTTGTTTACTTTTGTCGTACATACCCAGTCTATGGAAAGAGGTTACCGTGACCTTCATCCCGAAAGCCGGGAAGCCGAGTCATACGGTACCTAAAGACTATAGACCGATTAGTCTTTCTTCCTTTCTACTAAAAACTTTAGAAAGGTTACTAGACTCAGAAATTAGAGATACCATTGACCGTAATAAACTTAGTAAATCCCAGCATGCCTATATCAAGGGCAGATCAGTGGATACAGCTCTGCATGAGGTGGTTGGATACATCGAGAAGAATATGGAGTCCTCTGGCTACACGTTGGCAGCATTCCTCGACATCGAAGGAGCTTTCAACAATGTGAAGCTAGAGGCAATCCATTCTGCTCTCGTAGACATAGGTATCCCCTCACTCCTTACGGAATGGATTGATAGAATGCTGGAAAGCAGAATTATCAACTCATCCCTAGGAGAGAGTTCCGTGAGGAAATCTGTCAACAGAGGCACACCTCAGGGAGGAGTTCTTTCCCCCCTTTTGTGGCTTCTGGTGATAAATGAGATACTTATGAAATTCAATCATCTCAGGATAAAGGTTGTAGCCTATGCCGATGATGTAGTCTTGTTGGTTGGGGGTAAGTTTATTACGACAATATCAGACATCCTGGAGGGTGCTCTTTCAACCCTGTCAAATTGGGCTTGCACCAAAGGTCTTGGTGTAAACCCCACAAAAACCGAACTGGTACTCTTCACTAGGAAATACAAAATTCCTAGTTTCCGTCTGCCATCACTTGGTGGAGTGACATTAACCCTTTCTGATGAAGCTAAATATCTTGGCACTGTCCTAGACCGCAAGTTACTGTGGAATAGGAATGTCGAGGAACGCTCTAAGAAGGGATTGATGGCACTCTATTCATGCAAGAACTCCATAGGCAAGAGTTGGGGATTGAGACCCGGAATTATACACTGGTTGTATACGACGATTGTCTTACCCATACTTACTTATGGATGTCTTGTCTGGTGGCAGGGGGTGAATAAAAAGAAGCTGCTGACAAAACTGAGCTTAGTACAGCGATCGGCTTCAATTCTGATCACCGGAGCATTAAGAAGCACACCACAAGCAGCCTTGAATGCAATCTTGAATCTCCAACCATTGGACATTCTGATCAAATTCCAGGCTGCTAGGTGTGCCCTGAGACTCCGGGAAACAGATGCCTTGAAATCGCTGAACTATGGTCATGCCAGCATTCTAAACATAACGCCAAGTTATGACCTTTTTAGGGGGGATAGTCATATCAGTGACTATATTCCCCCCCATAGGGATTTTAATGACATTAAAGTCGAATTTCCTAACAGGGAATCCTGGACTAGTGGCTCCCTACCTCTGCCAGGTCTGTCAATCTTCACAGACGGGTCCAAGATGGAGGAAGGCACTGGCGCAGGCGTCTACTGCAGGGAATTAGGTATACGAAACTCATATAAACTCAACAATGATTGTAGCGTTTTTCAAGCAGAGATTCTTGCAATCACGAAAGCGGCCGAGATAGTAAAAGCACTTAATACAGACATTACAGGACCGGTGACTATTTACGTAGATAGTCAGGCGGCCCTGAAAGCGGTGAAGTCGCATACTATAAACTCGAAAGCAGTTCATGATTGTAAAACCGCTCTGAATGATATACGTCAAATAGTTGGGTTATGCTGGGTTCCAGGACATAACGATATTGAAGGGAATGAGATAGCCGACGAGCTTGCTCGAGGGGGGTCACAGTCGTCCAGTCTTCTGATTGAGAGATCTGTGAAACCCCCTATTAGCTATTTCATTGGCAGAATCCGCGCGTTCCATTGCGAGGTAGTCGGCAACAGATGGCTAAGGGAACCTGCATGCAGAATCTCTAAATCTATCTGGCCAGAATTCTCTCGTAAAAGAACGTCTTCGCTGCTGGATCACAACAAGAGGGAGATCAAGATCGTTGTGGGGATCATTACTGGTCACTGCAAAGTTAGATCTCTCACTTCTAAGTGGGACTCCAGTGGAGAGGATTACTGTCGTCTATGTGAGGATGAAGAAGAAGTGGAAACAATTGAGCACATCCTTTGCAAATGTCCATCGCTGATCAGCAGAAGACATAAACAGTTTGGATGTTATGAAATTGATAATCTAGTCTTCTTCTCCAAAATAGACCCTAACCTAATTCTAGGCTTTGTCAAAAAATTGACTTGGCTAAAATAATGTCTCTTCCGCTCCCACCCATTCTGACTACCTCTCTCTCTACTCTTCCACTATCTTTTCTTCT